>NC_134478.1:44627465-44704965 GCF_964194025.1 Convolutriloba macropyga
AGGCAGCAGTTATTTGAGAAAATTGCAAAAATCAGTTTGTATCAAAACGTTTAGAACTTTGTTGCAATCACTTATTTGCTCCATAAGGGTTGAATTGTTTCAAAAATGAACACTAAAGAATAACTGCAGATAAATGAAACGTTTTGTAGGCTCCAAAGTAGCAATACTCACAAAATTAGAAGAGAATGATTATGAAAGAAGAACTTTAAACAAAATCAACCTTGTTTCTGATGTTTTATGATAAAATGTATCGGTTCTGATATTATTTTGTTTTATTTCTAAGTATTTCTAAGTATTCAGCAACCAATGGTTCGCTCTATTTACCCAAGGAGAGACGACCTTGACGAAGGATTTACAGTACCTGCTATCATTTCTATATAAAACATTAAAACCGTTAAAGTGTTTAACACCACTACTCTATCTAAATAAATTTCAAGATTACGGAAAATTCCAAAACTGTGTTCTTGGAAAATTACGCAAGCACTGGTAATACAATTGATCTCATTCAAGGACATCCAGTAATTGAGAGTGATATTTAAGGAATTTGAATGTTATTATTTGAATGGACAGGATGTTAAATAATCATTCAAAAAGTTCAAATTTAAGTTAGGTTTGTGTTTCTTATAATGGTTATGAGGACATAAAAGTAAATTTAATTGACAATTAAAATTCAAAAATTTGTTTTTTGAAATCATTACGTCTCCAATCGTTTATATTTCAATCATTCGTAGAACTTATTCTTTTCTTAAAAACTGCTTCAGTTGGCTTAATGTTTGAATTCTCTAATGTCTCTCCTAGTTACTTGAGATCCGATTTATAAACTAAATTTTCTTAACAGCCATCATAAGTGCAACCGCTAGTCTACAGTTTATCTCCTTGATCCAAAATTGTTGAAACGATTGAATTTTATTCAATTAAATGTAAATTAGCCTGCCTTCGCTTCTGTTCAACTGACACGCTGTTAGCAAGTTTCATGGATACCAGAGTCAAATTCGAGTAAAATTATCCGATCGAAATGCATGTTTTGCGCCGGAATATTTTCTACGAAGTTATTAAATCATTTTCCTGCCAAGAACTGTGCTCCGGACATTAAATTCAGTTAAAGAAATGCGAAGAAACGCGCACAGTTGACATCAATTTATTTACAAATTTCAAATGTTTTTGATAGTATTCCAACATTTAAAATTTTCGTTTTCCCATTTTTCCAACTTAAGTCAGATAACTTTTGTCATCTCACTTGACAACTTTTTTGAGTTTGCTGATAAATTCATCAATCTTGACAATCTTGAAAAAAAATTGGTTTTATGACTTTGTGCTCCAATATATCGGAGCATTTTCATAGCATAAAAAATACATTTGAAAATTGTTATTTTACGATTGACTCGGATCTTAACGTGTGAGATGAAAACTAATCATCAATTTTTGAAAAATCTCCTCAAACCCTTTATAAATTTTAATTCTAAAATATCTCCTATTACCGAGTGGTAGTAATTTAAGATCGAAGTAAAAAGTGAGAGATTTGGAAAAATTGGCCCTCCTTTTCTACACATGATGTGCGTAGATTCAGTGTGTTGCTCCGACATTAGATTGTCATAATTCAAAACCTATCAATGTTAACCTCAGAGAATATAAACGAGGTTCGATCAAATGATACGTTTTCGGGGTATTCTTTATCGATCAGTTTAACGTTTAAGCTAAAGTTCAACATTAATCGCCATTCCCTGCATTTAATTCAAATAAGCCGTGCGGGTGACTTCACCTTGAAATTTTCGCCCAGCGAACCTTAAAATTTAGTCTCACTTTTCTAGGACGAATTTTGAGTAGCCAAATAATGAACTTTCGATGTTTAATGAACCTATACCTAGTGTGGCCATGGGCATGCCTCAGTGAACCGTGGGGCTTGATATGAATCTATGGCAACCGAACAAGAGATCATTTTCCACCACAGAATAAATCTTTTGACTTTTTCGACTTTACAAGATTTCTGAGCATACTTATGTTAATGATCACATCCTATTTTAAAACATGGAATAATCGTTGAGTGCCTTTTTTTGGATCAATCAACTAATCAGAAAACTACACCAAAGCTTTCGAAAATCTGATTGGCCTGCAAAATTTTTTAAATATTTTGGTAAGTCTGCCATTTTAAAAATTCGATCGAAACTAATGCTAATTTAACTGTAAATTTTGCTAACTTTTAAAAAACTATTTCCATTACTGCGCACAATCTAAATTACAGTACTGCTCTCAAAATGTTTTGAAAAGAATATTCTATGAAAAACTGAAACACCAGTTGGAACATTTCTTGAAAGCTCGTTTACAGCATTACTGATTTCATTGTCGGCCCAGAAAAATGTTTTTCAAAAACGTTCTTGTATTGAGACCGTTTTTTATTGCAGTTAGAATATCATCCCATTTATTAATATTCTCAGGTTTTTGACTTATCAAATGCTCTTGAGTGTGACTCAGCTGTTTTGATCAAGGCTTTAAGTTCGTAATCGATCCCTTTTTGTTTTTCAAAAGCAAACAGAAACTGCCAGCGGACCCTGAGGATACTAAGGTGAAAATCTTGAGTTTTGATCCTGCGCGAAAGAGATCAACATGGGTAATCAAATCTGTACCTACTAGCAACAAACAAACAGAACTTTACCAAGACAGCTTTCGGGAAAAGAGCTGACTGTTACAATCACGAAACTTAATTTGCTGAAGCGGTGATGGAACAAAACTTTGTGATATCTGCCGGCAAATAGTGCAATAAGATCTTCCGTCATTTAAATAAAGAGCGTCTATTCACAAATTTATTTTAACTGATTTGACTTTAGACAATGCATGGCTGTCAAAACAACATGATTCGTTTGAATGTCTTTAATTATTTTCAATGTTGGTTTCTTTGGTTTTCGTTTGTTTTTTTTTACATCCAGGATATGTATTTAGCTGAAAAGTGTAAAAAAAAAAATTCGATGTCAGTTACCTAAAACTACTTTTTTACACGAATTTTTAATGATATCTGATAAAACTGCATACGTGCACTTTTTAGAACCCCGAGAATCTGCGGTGACAAAAGTGATCCCACAAGTTTCTATATGCATAACCAGAAGTCCACTGAAAATGAATTTTGTATTTTTATATTAAGCAATTGGTGTTTAATAGCTCTAGGTTACGTAACAAAGCCTGAAGTTGCTCGGAGTTTTTGGCGTTTATTGACAACCACGTAGTTGCTTGAAATCTCAGCAGAATCACGTAAAATACATATAAAATTTTCACAATTTAAAATGACAAAAGTCAATGCAAGTCAGTTTCTAATAATACATAGAACAGTTTCTGGCTTCTGCAACTCAGCCACAATCAACATCTTTTAACGTACACGTGCTTGTTTTGAGCTAAATTTCGTGGCTCTCAAGGCATCAGATCAAAGTTTTGAACATTGCTGAAAGATTCAAACAGCTACGCGGTTCTCTGTATGCGCCAGAAAATCTCTTTAGAGTCACGTAACTTAATCTTTGTTTGTAGCTTGTTTTTCTATCGATACATTCATTGCCTAATTAGAATTCAACTCTCCGCTTAAGTATCTCAGAGGCAGTCACTGCGTTTTCTCTCTTAAAAAATTCCGAAGGCTGCTTAAATCTTATGCATCATTTAGCTTTAAAACCTAAACTCGAGTTGCAACCTTTGGGATTCTAAGAAGCTGGTTTTTTCTTTTCCTTAATTTCCTTTTTTTCTGCAAATCATAATTCGCTTTGTGTGCATAAACTCCAACTTCAGCACTGTTTCGATCAACATTGGTGCTGTTTTTAGGCTAAAGTTGACTAATTTTTGCTAAAATTATTATCATTACTGCGTACAATCTAATTGCGCAATAATCTCAAAATGTTTTAACGAGAATTATTTAAAAAAATCCCAAAAACAAGTTGAAACGTAACTTGAAAGCTCGCTCACTTTAATAATGTATTTCTTGTTGGCTAAAAAAAAATTTTTCAGTAGTTTTTTGTACTCAGACTGTTCCTTATTGCAGTTACAAAATCTTCCGATTTATTGACAATCTCAAGTTATTCACTTATAAAATTCCCTTGAGTGTGGTTCAGCTGCTTTCAATGAGGCTTTAAGTGCACAAATGTTGTTTTTTGATTTTTCCAATAACAAATAGAGTCTGGCAGCGCGCGGTTAGGATCCTAAATAGAAGCATGGGGAAATAAAACTAATTTCACTAACACCAAACAAGGAGAATAGCACCGAGACAGCTTTAAACCTGGCAGCTATACTCTGGAAACTCAAATAGCTGAATTGGTGCATAAAAGAAATTTTATTGCTAAAATTGCAATAAGATCATGTGCCATGTGAAAAAAGTTGTCAAAAACAGTCTTCAGTGTTTAATCAAACATTTATTTCTATTGTCTTGGGTATTGCCAAGGCATGGGGGTCAAAGCCATGTGCTTCATTTAAATGTCTTTAAGTATTTTCAATTTTCGTTTTTTAATGCACCCCCGATAATGTGTTGGCTGGAAATTGTAAGAAGTGCGCTGCACGTTACTTAAAACTACTTTTATTGGACGAAATTTTTATAAACTCTACTTAAAACACATATGTGCGTTTTATGAAAAGTTGAAAAACTACAGTGTCAAAAATTAATCGCAAAAGTTGCTATATGAAAAACTAGAAGCCCACTGTAATTTTTTTGTAAACTTATAACAAGCAACTTGTGTTTTTTAATTCTAGGTTGCGTAACTGTTTGAAGTCGCATGGATTTTTTGGCGTTCACTGATCACCGCGTATTGGTGTGACACATCTTTAGAGTCACGTAAAATACGCTCAAAAAAGCAATTCAGGCTAATTAAAATGACGAAAATCAAAAAAAGTTAATTTTTAGCAACTCATAGAGCACCTGCTAGCATCTTGACTTCTGCCAAGATCAACTTTGGGCAGTTTTCAAGGTAGACGTGCGTTTTTTAAGCTAAAATAGGTTCCCCTGCAGAAATGTGATCAAAGCTTTGAACACCGCAGAAGATCTCAAACAGATTAGCGATTTTAAATAAACGCCAGAAATACTGTGTGACTGCAAACAGAGTCCGCAAGTTACGCTTTTTGTGTGTAGGCTGTTTTTTCTATCAAAACAATCACCACTTAATTAGATTCCAACTCTACGCTTAGGTACCACAGTTGCCGCGTTCTTTTTTCTACACGCTGCTCATTTCGTACGCATCATACAACATTCAGGTTTAATCTCGAATTGCAGGTTTTGGGATCCAAAGCTACTCATCTTCTTTTTTCTTGCTTCAGTTTCATTAATTGCAGCACATCGTATTTTACAATTTCTCGGGAAATTTGTTAGCTTGATTGACAGTTTCAGCACTAATTTGATCAAAACCGATGCTAATTTTGCGCTGAATTTGACTAACCTTTTTAAAAAGTGTTTCTTTTCCTGCGCACCATCTGAATTATGGTATCACATTCCAAAAAATTTTGAATGTTAATTTCTATGCAAAAAAAACGAAACACCAGTTGAAAAATAACTTAATTTGCTTACCATTTTATAATTTCAAGTGTGGCTGAATTAAAAAATTTTTAATTGCCCTCTTCTACTCAGATTTTCCTTATTGCGGTTACAAAATCTTCAAGATTATTGACAAATTTAGGTTATCCCCATATCAAATGCTTTTGAGTGGGTCTCAGCTGTTTTCATTAAGAATTTATGTTCACGAAGGTTGTTTGATGATTTTATTAAGAACAAATAGGGTCTGGCAGCGCGCGCTGATTGTCATAAAAATTAGCATCAGCAATCGGAACTGACGCCACTAACATCGAAAAAGAAGAATAGCACCGAGACAGCTTTAAAACTGTCATCTACACTCAGAAAACGAAGTGGTGCTCAAAAAAATTTTTTATATCTTTATGCTAAGAATGCAATATGGTCATGTGGAATCTGAATGAAGTTAATGAAGTTGTCAAAAACAATTTACATTGTTTAATCAAACATTCATTTTTTTGTCCTGATTATTGCCAATGTATGGATGTCAAATCCATGTCCTTCGCCTAAAAATCTTTAGGTAATTTCAATTATGGCTTTTTTGAAATGCAACCCCGATAATATTTTTGGCGAAAATTGTCAGTAGAAGAGCGCTGTACTTTACTTAAAACTACTTTTATTCGACGAAATTTTTAAAATATCTATTAACGCGCACAAGTACAAATTATGGAACGTCAAAACTCTGTATTGTCAAAAGTTCATCGTAGAAGTTCCTATCCTCAAAATTAGAAATCCACTGTAATTGACTTTTGTAAACTTAAAAGATTAAATTTGTGTTTTTTAGTTCTTGTTTACGCAACACTGTTTGAAGCCGCTGGGACCTTTGGCTTTTATTGAGAGCCACGTAGTTGTGCGACACCTCTTAAGAATCACGTAAATACGCTTAAAAAACGCAATTTTGACGACTTAAATTGACGAAAGTCATTGAAAGTTATTTTTTATCATCTCATAGAGCAGCTGCTAGAATCTTGAGTTCTGCCACGATCAATTTTAGGCTGTTTTTAAAGTAGACGTGCGTGTTTTAAGCTAAAATAGATGCCTCTGCAGAAACGTAATCAAAATTTTGAACATCGCAAAAGATCTCAAGCAGTTGAGTGATTATAAATAAACGCCAGAAATACTGTGACTGCAAACAGAGAAAAACGGCTTAGAGAAAAACTTTTCAAAAGGCCTCTTGTACTCAGACAATTACTCAATTCGGTCACAATATCTTCCGATTGATTGACAAGCTCAGTTTATCCCCTTAGCAAACGCCTTTGAGTGAGTGTGGTTCAGCTGTTTTGATTAAGTCTATAAGTTCACGAATGATTCAGGCAGCGCGCGCTGAGGCTCCTTCTATTTCAATAACTGACGTCAATAAAACCAATTAAGGAGAATAACATAGTGACTCCTTTAAACCTGGCAGTTACACTCAGAAAACCTAAATAGTAAATAGGTGAAGTGTTGCTAAAACAATATTTTGTGATATCTTCCTGTTAAAATTGCAATAATATCGTGTGGCATGTGAATAAAATTGACGCAAACATTTTACAGCGTTCAATCCCACAAATATTTTCATTGTCTTGATGACTGCCAATGCATGGCTGCCAAAGCCATGTGAATTGTTTAAATGTCTTTAGCTATTTTCATTTTTGTTTTTTTTTGGAATGCAATCCGATGAGAGTAATTTTGAGAAGAAGTGAGCGGTACGTTACATAAAACTACTTAGTTGGACGAAATTTTTGTAATATCTAATTAAGACGCAAGTGGGCATTTTGTGAAAAGTCGAATGTCTGCAGTGCCAAATGTGAATTGCTGAAGTTGATATGTGCAAAACTAGAAGTCCACTGTAATTGACTTTTGTAAATTTATAACAAGCAGATTCTTTTTTGGTTCCTTTTTACGTAACAATCTTTGAAGTTTCTGGGACTTTTTGGCGTTTATTGGCAAACACGTAGTGGTGTGACATTTAAATTGACGAAAGTCATTGAAAAAATTTTTATCAATGCATAGAGCAACTGCTGGCATTTTGAGTTCTGTCACGACCAACTTTAGGCATTTTTTTAATTAAACGTGCGTGTATTATGCTAAATTACGTTCAACGGCAGAAATTTGTTCAAAGTTTTGAACATCGCAGAAGATCTCAAGCAGCTACGTTGTTAATAATAAACGCCAGAGAAACTGTTTGACTGCAAACAGAGTCACGTAACCTACGATTTTTGTGTGTAGTCTGACTTTCCTATTGACATATTCATCGCTTAATTAGATATCAACGCTCCGCTAAGGTAACGCATAGTCAGTCGCCTTGTTCTCTTTTTTTACAATTTTCTACATGCTGTTCAATCCGTACGCATCATGCAGCATTCAAGCCTAATCTCGATTTGTAGTTTTCGGGATCCTAAATTACACGTCCATATTTCTCTTTTTTTTTCTTGCTTCAGTTTTCATATTGGAGCATATCATATTCCACAATTTCCTGGGAACTTTGTTTGCATAATCACCAGTTTCTGCACTAATTGGATTAAAACTGTTGCTAGTTTTAGGGTAACTTTGACTAACATTTTTTAAAAGTCTTTGCTTTACTGCGCACAATTCAAATTACGGTGTTACACTCAAAGAATTTTTGAAAAAATTTCTGTGCAAAGAAAAAAAACACCAGTTGAAAGATTAATCGAAATTTCGTTTACAACAAAGTTGATTTCATTTTTGGCTAAAGAAGTTTTTGCCAAAAGCCCTCTTATGCTCAGACTGTTCCCTGTTGTGGTCAGAATATCTTCCAATTTCTTGACAATCTCAGCTTATCCCCTTATCAAATGCTTTTGAGTGTGGTTCAGCTGTTTTGATTAAGACTCAAAATTCACAAATGTTGTTTTTTTTATTTTTTCAAGAAAAAATAGAGCCTGGCAGCGCGCGCTGAGGATCCTAAATAGAAACATGGGGAAAAATTTACTTGGGGGACTTCACTAACGCCAGACAAGGAGAATATCACCGAAAAAGCTTAAAATTTAGCTGTTACACTCAACAAATTGTATTAGCTGAACAAAATTTGTACGGCTAAACAAAATTTTGTGATATCTTCCTGCTAAAAATCCAATAGGATAATAAGCCATGTGAATAGAGTTGTCGCAAACATTTTACAAAGTTTAATCAATTGTTAAAATTTTTTGTCTTGATTATTGCCAATGCATGGTATTCAAGACCATGTGCTTCGTTTGAATATCTTAGAGTAATTTCAATTTGGATTTTTTTGAAATTCAACCCGGATAAAGATTTAGCAAAAATTTTAAGAAAAAGTGCGCTCTACTTTAATAAAACTACTTTTATTGGACGAAATTTTTATAACATTTAATTAAAGCTTACATGTACAATTTATGAAATGTCGAAAGTCTGCAGTGCCAAAACAGAATCGCAGAAACTGTTAGATGCAAAACTAGAACTCTATTGTAATTGACTTTTCTAAACTTATGAAAAGCAATTCGCGTTTTGTACTTGTAGGTTACGTATTACTATTTGAATTCACTGGGACTTTTTGGGCGTTTTTTGACATACACATAGCGGGGTAATATTTTTAGAGTCACGGAAAATGCGCTTGAATAAATAATTTTGACTATTTAAATTGACGAAAATCAATGAATTTTTTTTAACAATGCAAAGAGCAGCTTCTGGCATTTTGAGTTCTGCCAAGGTCAAATTTAGGCACTTTTAAAGTAAATTTTCGTGTTTTAAGCTAAAATACGTGCCTCTGCAGAAATGTTCTCGAAGTTTTGAACATTGCAGAAGATTTCAAACAGCTACGCGTTTATTAGTAAACGGAAGGAAGACTGTGTTAGTGCAAACAGAGTCACATAACCTACGCTTTGTCTGTAGACTGTTTTCTCTATTGACATATTCAGTGGTTATTTAGATGTCAAGTTTCCACTTTGGTAACGCAGAGACAGTGGCCTTGTTCTTTTTTTAAAATTTTCTATATGCTGCTCAGTTTGTACGCATCTTACAGCATTCAAGCCTAATCTCGGTTTGCAGTTTTCGGGATCCCAAATTGCTTGTCCAATTTTTTTTTCTTGCTTCATTTATCTTAATTGCATCACATCGTATTTCACAATTTCCTGGAACTTTGTTTGCATAATCTCCAGTCTTTGTACTAATTGGACCAAAACTGTTGCTAGTTTTAGTGTAAATTTGACTAACTTTTTTTAAAGTATTTGCTTCACTGCGCACAGTCTATTTTACGGTGTTTTCTTCAAAAAAGTTGGAAAAAATTTGTTAGCAAAGAAAAAGAAAAACCAGTTGATATATTAATTGAAACTTTGTTTACAACACTATTGATTTCAATGTTGTCTAAGAGAAGTTTTTGCCAAAAGCCCTTTTGTGCTCAGAGTGTTTTCTGTTGCGGTCATAATGTCTTCCAATTTATTTCCAATCTCAGGTTATCCGTTACCAAATGCTTTTGAGTGCGGTTTAGTTGTTTTGATTGTGGCTCTAATCTCACCAATTGTTTTTTTTATATTTTTTTCAAGAAAAAACAGAGCCTGGCAGCGCGTTGAGGATCTCAAATTGAAAAATGCGGCAATAAAACTGACGTCACTAATACCAAACAAGAAGAATAGCCACGAGACATCTTTAAATCTGTCTGTTACGCTCAGGAAACTTAAATAGCTGAAGTGGTGCTAAAAAATTTTGTGATATTTTCCTGCTATAAATGCAATAAGATCATGTGCCATGTGATTCTAATTGTCAAAAACATTTCACAGTTTTTAATCCAACGTTTAAATTTAATGTCACCGTTATTGCCAATTCATAGTAGTCAAAACCCTGCGCTTCTTTTGAATACCTTTAGGTAATTTCATTTTTAGTATTTTGAAATGCACCCAAAATAATGTTTTGGCAAAAATTGTAAGAAGAAGTGGGCTGTACTTTACTTAAAACTACTTTCATTGCAAGAAATTTTTTTTTCTACGTAGAGCGCACATGTGCGTTTTATGGAACAGCGGAAGTCTGCAGTGCCAAAATTGAATCGCAGAAGTTGTTATTTGAAAACTAGAACTCCTCTGTTATTGACTTTTCTAAACTTATGAAAAGCAATTCGCGTTTTGTAGTTCTAGGGTACGCAGCAGTGTTAGCTGAAGCTGCTGGGACTCTTAGGTTTTTCTGACCACCACGTAGTGAAGTGACACATCTTTAGAGTCACGTAAAATTCGCTTCAAATACGCAATTTTGACGATTAAAACTGCCGAAAGTCAATGAAAGCTATTTTTCAACAGGTCATAGAGCAGCTGCTAGCATCTTGACCTCTGCCACGATCAATTTTCGGCCGTTTTTAAAGTAGACGTGCATGTTTTGAGCTAAAATACGAGCCTCTGCAGAAATCAGTCCGAAGTTTTGAACATGCCAGATCTGAATTAGCGAAGCGATTATGAATAAACGCCAGAAAAACTGTGTGACTGCAAACAGAGTCACGTAACTTACGCTTTGTGTGTAGTCCGTTTTTACTATCGAAATATTCATCGCTTAATTAGATTTCAACTCTCCGCTTAGGTATGTATCGCAAAGGCAGTCGTCGCGTTCTCTTTCAAAATTTTTCTACACGCTGCTCAATTCGTTCGCATCATACAGCATTCAAGCATACTCTGGAATTGCAGTTTTCGGGATTCTCGGATTTTCGTTGTCTCTGCGTTTTTATTTCTTCAATTGCCGCATTTTTAGCCTACCATTTTTCACAATTTCCCGGAAATTTTGTTTGCGTAAACTCCAGTTTCAGCACTGTTTTTGAATTTTTCCGCACTGTTGAATTCTTTGCCATGAAATTGACAACCTCAGAGCTGCATCTTTTTTTCTGTTTGACGAAGGTTTTCATCGTTGAAGCTTGTGTTGAACTGAATTGAGTTGAAATGATGTTCGACAAATGTTTAAATTTTTGCTCTTTTTTTGATATGCGAAAATGTTTTAAAGAAATGTTCACAGCGGAGAACTAGGAACTCTGGAATCATATGCATTCACTAAAAAGTTAAAAAAATTAGTAGAAGTTGAAAAATGATCAAAAAGCAAAAATTGAAATAATTAACTGTTGAATATATGCAAACTTACTGCTGAATCTTTCAAAATTTTGTAAGGTTTTGAAAAGTACTGTTTATTCCGCACCTAGAACTAAGTTGTCGACATTTTCAGCTTATTTCTCGTAACATTTCTCCACCCACACTCAGAAGATTGCATACAAAGCTATTATCCTATAGCCACTCACATCTCAACCCTGGTAAAACTTTTCGGCAAAATTAAATTGAGATCATCTCTTGAAATCTTCCATGTCTTTTTTTTTACTAATTTGGCCTGATAATTGTTTGATGATAAAGCATTTTTGTGTATCAATCAAAAACTATCTATACAACGCGGCTTCTTTATTTCTGAATACAGACTTCTAATTATTCACTTAGTGTTTTTGCTGCAAAAAAGAGTGCTGACAAGGAAGGTGTTAATATATTAACTATTTTGTGGTAAGCAAACTAACTTTAGGTTAACTTAAACTCTATAATTTTAAGGATCTTTTCCCGTTGTTCCTATGCCATACTTTGGGGGGGGCTGCATATCGATTGGATCCCCGAGCGCACTGATGATTCAATATTAAATGATACAAATTTTAATATGACAACATAATGGGGGGGGCGAAAAGATCCAATTTTTGCTTCAATTTTAATTTCAAATTAATAAACTTAATTAGTAAAAAAAATATTCTTCATTTTTTATTCAAAATGTGGCAGAATTCATATTTCTCATTCTTCTCTGAGCCCCGTCATAGTTTTTCGAATTGTCAAAACCCTGAATTGAGGATTTCTTTGTAAACTTCAGTTTGATCGGGTAAATTTGGGAATTTTTTCGAGGACCGTTTAACGATTGCTTAGGCACCAGTTGCCGATTATCGCTTATAACGACTTCCTGCAAACCATCAGCGCCTGAAACTACTTCCTGATTTGTCAGAATTGAGCCAATGGCATTGCGCTCTGCAATCGATTCCAAAGAATCGTCGGTAGAGGGCAGCTGAATAATCACCTGTTTCGAATTCTTGCGCAGGTTGTTATCTTCGAATTTTAGCTCACCTTCGTCATTGTAAATGCTGATGTCAATTTCATGACCTTCAAATTCATCTAAACTGTTTGGGTCAGCTTCGTGGGCAGCAATTTCGCCCCCGCTGATACTATCAGGGTTAATGCTGTCCATATTAATACTGTGATCATTTTGCGTGATTGTGATTTCAACTCCATTTTCGCCGTCCTCGACTATCTTTTCGATGTAGTTAGTACTGATTAAATACTTTTTATTATTGATCAAATCTTCAACGACGTGGTCGCCAACGGATAGTGACAAAATAGCCAGATCCAGACTTTCTTTTCCAGTTTTACAATGCGTGACTTGGTTGCTTTTGATGACATCCCTGGAGTTTTCCCTGGATGTGTGGGTGCTGGGGGAGTATTTGAACTCGGTCTGTCCATCGTGGAATAGATAGTCTTCCTGGGTCCCTCCATCAAATAGAACTCCAGTTGTGACGAAGGAGTTTTTCCACGTGAAACATCTAGATATAAGCAAAAGTACTTTATGATTCTTACTTTAAATTTCAATTTTAACTTTCAAAAATCTTCAATTTTTGAGCCTTTCACTTTAAAAAGATCAATTTTCTGTAAATTTTCCGGGTGTATTTGGCAATAAAATAGTTCTTTTCGCAAGAAGAGTGGCATAATTCATAATGTTGCAGAATTCATATTCTCCCACATTATGAAGCGCTGGAAACTGCTGAAAAGCGATGAAAAGTGCTTTCCGTTGACTTCTTTGCATTCTTAGGATTTCCTACAACTTTTAAAATTTTTTCAGCACCAAATCAGAGGTCGCTTTTTGAATGTTTCATGATGTCTGCATTAAAGTCATTAAATCAGCGTTTTGCCGAATTAGTTTGCTGAATCAAACGTTGCTAACTGAAACAGGGGTTAGCCTGCGGAGGTGGAGCAGTCTACTCAACAAAATTGTTGTAGATGGCTCAATAAGTGCTTTACGGTGGGCTGTGAGCAACGCTTAGGATCTTGCAAAATATTTTGTAAGTATTTTTTACATGTACATCTTGTGAAAAAGGCTTAGATTTTCAGCTGAATAATTTCCGTACGTATATATAGAAGTTTTATGTAATTAAAACTTTTATGTAATTAAAACATTTATGTAATTAAAACTTATGTAATTTATCTAATTTAGAAGTTTTATGTAATTAAAACTATGTATTAAATCTGAGCCCCACAAAATTTTTATATATTTAACATAGCAAAACGTAAACCAGCTAAAGTCGGAAGAATTGCTCTCGAACGACAGTCGAAGTCAATTTAATTCAGGGGTTGTAGCCTAGATAAATTTTTCTTTATGTGTACAAAAATAGTTGACCGCGCCATGATTCGAACCATGGACCTCTTGCTCCTTCACCAGAAGCACTGCCCACTCGGCTTTCAGGCCCTACCTTTTGCACTGCTGCAATCGATTTTGTTTCAGCAAAAAGCTTTCTTTCAAGGTCAGAACAATATAGATCACTCAAAAATGAATAACGAAAACGTGAAAAAGTCACGTGAAAAGTCAAAGAAAGTTCTAGAAGAAAAGTTCGGTCAAGCAATAAATTTGCTTAAAAAAGACCAACACGTTTACAATGACTGCTACGAACTTAGTTTGAGAGCAATTAAAATTAAAAATGAAATGCCAACGTCATAGTCCATTCAGTGGCTCCGCACACACAATTTGCAGAGTCCCGATAATGAATAAAAACCTTACAAGTAGTCTATTGATTATTTCCACGACAAATCTGAAAAATAGGAAGGGCCGAAAAGTTTTTTTTCCCGACACAAATTCTTTTTTAATTTTTTGATGCGCTTTATGAACACAATGCGTGAGCTTTATTGCCGAAAGCGTGAATTTACTCCAATTTCATGAACGTACTTACTTAAGTACTGACGTCACTTACTTACATTTGCGTCGTTCAGTCAGAATATTTAACGCTTTATATGGCGGTAGTTCTGGCAGTAATTCACAAAATGCATTCATTGGAGGTCATTATAGACCAGTGTTAAGATTCAAGCAAGGTGAAAATTAAACCATTTTTTAGCTTGAAATTGAATTTTTATTGATTTTTAGTGCTAAACTGACATCGATTGAGTTCACTCTAAGGAATTTTTAAATTTGAAATCAATTTAGATCAACCAAAACTCGAAAGTAAAGGACGATACAGTCACTCACAAAGTCAAAAAAATTAAGCAAAAAACTTGTGTTCCATAGACCGGATCAATTTTGAAGAAATTTTGTCTCAATGAAACAAAACAACGCAAACAAAAATTTTATAAATTGACCGAGTTGTTGCTTTTGATCGAGTTGCTTTTGATCGAGTTGTTGATCGAATTGCTTTTGATCGAGTTGTTGATAATAAACGAGAGCAATCCTGATGTTAGTTAATATTGTTCAATATTTGTAAACACAATTAGTCACACAGCTAGATAGCTGAGATAAAAATATGTTTACATATTTGATTTTCTGATGATTTGTTTGCAGCAAATGAAATCCAAGATTCTATTGGAAATAGATTGTTTCGCTCAGCAGTGCTACACTTCTGTTTCAATAATTTTCGAAGCAGTGGATCTCCAAAACTAGAAAATTTTTAATATTTTGTGTTTCCTTAAGTTAAAAACGCTATTTGTCAATCAGAAACTGAAAGCTTAGTTTGGAGATGAAAATCCAACTTGAAAGACACGTCAGGAAACGAAAATTTCAACTTTACAATTAAACAAAACCAAAGTAAGTTTAAAGCAATATATGTAGGTTTTTAATAAAAAAACATGTCGATATGCATCTGCTACATCAAGTCGAAAATGTATTTTTACTCAGATTTAAATATTTTGTAGATACGGTTGTAGATATGTAAAAATTCGTTTTAAATTTCCTTGATTGATTGATTTTAGTGATTTGCATTTTATTTTCTGGCTTTTCATTTTAGCATTTTGTATTGTTTATAACCTGACGATAAACTCAAGAGTTCGAAAACGTTCGTAAGAAAGTTTTAAATTGACAATCCTTTCTTAAATCTTGATCAAATCTGTCAATTCAACAAGTCGAAGCCCATGAATGGGCAGGTTGAGTTTTCTATGTCATTTTAGCTAGATCAACATGGAACAATTACAGATTTAAGAATGGTGCATATTCTGGCGGCAAGTTCGCTTTTTCATGCATTAGAACCTAAAAGCAGCAAATATCCAAAACTGTTACTCCCGTTTGTGACCGCCATTCCGGGTCTTTCGTTCAAACCAAATTCTAGAAACGCCGAAAAGAACATAAGAAACGCCTGGGACAAGGGTCACCTGAAAGACCGCAGTGATTTCGTGATTTGGCACGACGCCTTCAACAACTCCATTACCCCACACAAACGAACAAACGACAACAGGCCGTGTGATGTAGAGGAGTTGGTTGCCTTTTTACAACGTCATTCGGAAAGAGTCAAGGAGATAGTTTACTGTCAAAGGTATGGAGCATTTTAAAACAGCTGTTAAAATCGAGAATTTTAGTGATCCAGTCAACGAAGCATTTGTTGTCAAGACGGAAGCAAAAGAACACCAACATCATCAGCAGATACTTCCAACTAGATCAAGACCCCGACATTGAGCTTAAATCACTGGGGTTAGTGTTGATATATCAATCTAATCTACGGAAACTGCTGAAAAAGAACAGGGGGAAAAGGAAACTGTGCAAAAATCAACGGGAGGCAAAGAAAAAGAGAGTGGTAAGTGATAGCATCTCTTGGTGTTCACTCACCGCAGATCTTTCACAAACCTTCAGCTATGCTTAAAATGCCAAGATGTTGGTTGAGAAAAATTTTGCAAAAAAGGGACTGTTGGAAACCATACTTGGACTATGAAAACAATGTGTGCAAATATGAAAGTAGCAGATGCAGAATAAATTTTCTTAAAAATTGCTTTAGCCCAGATATTACCAGATTTCGCGAAATATCGTGTTCCGAAAACAGATGTTGTTTTGGATCAAGCGATGCATAGTTTTCAACTAAAATTGCTAAGGTCGCAAATTTCCACAGCAGCTGACACGCATCATAAATGTGACCAAAGCGAGTTACTAGTCGAAAAGTTTTCCTTAAGAATTTAGATAACCACCTATTGCCCTCCGTAATTTTTGTTTTGCGCAACCGAGTTTGCAACCATGTAGATAATTCTGAACCAAGACTGCAGGGAAAACTTGCCAAACTTTCTGAAAGGCAAGACAGGCCGCTAAGAGCATCTAATGAGAAGACTGTAGCGGTTCTAGATAATATCATTTTGCCGGGATTCGTCCGGGACTTGCTCGCTTTTTGTCCAAAGCATCCGATGAGGGACAAGTTTAAAGAGGTGCATTTCTTGGCGGACATACACAGTTTGATAAGAAATCTGCGTGAGAACAATGTACCAGGTGAAAAATTGTTCGAAATTGAAGCGGCAGCAAAATTGTACTCAAAAAACATCAGAGAAACTCCTTTAGATAGAGAATTAGCAAAAGTGCAAAAATATCTGCGTGACAACACCCTGATTGCTGTTCCTTTTGATAAGGGGTAGGAATTTATGTTATGAAAAAAAGCACGTACGCAGAAAAACTGGAAAAAGTATTAGATTGCGAGCAGCTCAGAAAACGTGAAAAGAGTTGTGATAATATTGTAATGAAAAATGAAAAAGAACTAAACAAAGAACTTTTGGATATGAGGAAAAACGGGAAAGATACCGGTTAAGGTTTACGAAGCTTTAAGGTCCACTCGAGCGCAACCGGCAAGGCTGTATGGATTAGCTAAAGTACACGAAAAACCCTCTGATACCTGTTGTCTCTTTCCCGGGAAGTTGTTACCATAAACTTGACAAGTTTCTAACACACTTTTTCCCAAAGATTGAAGGAGCAAACATAGAAACTAACACCAATGACGCACGAAAGACTCTGGAGCAAATAAAACTTGAGAAAAAATGAAAAAATCCTATCACTAGATGTAAAAAGTTTATACACCAACGTTCCCGTAAAGGAAGCCATTAACATTGCCCTGCGATCACTTTATGCTAGGGACGATAGACCAGACATACCTAGAACAACAATGAAACGTCTGCTTAAATTAGCCGTCACCTACGTCCATTTCAAATGCAATGAAAGTTGGTACTCTCAGAAAGACGGGTTGGCAATGGGTGCGTCCTTGGCGGTGATTTTGGCAAACCTTTGGATGAAATCGTGGGAGCTACAACTGAAGTTACAGACACCTAAATGTAAAGCCAACACACAATCTAGCACTTGTCGCAGTTGCGAACGCCGTATGACAGCACGTTCCAGGGGTGTCGAGTGTGAAGTTTGTAATAGATGGTTCCACGCAAAATGTCAGCAAATCAGTAACACAGAATATGATAGCATGGAAAACCAGTTCTGGATGTGCTCATTCTGTCGTGAAAATGATCAGACTGACATTAACCATTCCTCCGAAACTAAAGTTTTTCTAAGATATGTCGACGATATTGTGAGAACAGTTAGAGGTGACACAAAAGAGCTGTTAGATGCGGTCAATAATTTCCATCCAAATCTCCAATTTACATTAGAAACAACAGATGATAAAACCAGTTTGCCATTTCTGGACATGTTAATTAACGTACAACCGGAGGCGAACTTTTTTTGCACACAATATCAAAAACAATCAGATACTGGAACAATTTTGAACTATCGTAGCTGTGCACCCCTAAAACATAAGAAAAACATAATACAAGGAACAATACACCGCCTGTTTCGAGCCACCAGCAAGTGGGAAGCGTCCCATGAAGCATTGACAAAAAATGAAGAAATTTGGGAACGTAATCAATATCCTAGGCATTAGGTAGGGAATATCGTCAAGGATACAATTAACCAGCTGCGAATGAAAGAACAAAGAAAAGGACATGGATAAATTGCGGGTGTAGCCGTAAAACAACAGGAAAATACTGAGAAACAACAATTTATATTACCTTACAGGGGCAACATCTCTAATGAATTTGTAAAGAAGTTGAACAAAATTCATCCTGTACAGACGATTTTCACCACTCGGAAACTACTTAAGAGCTGTTTACCTAGCCTCAAGTCTAGCTTTGATAAGGATCTCAAATCCCACGTGGTTTATGAACTCACTTGTAGTGGATGCAAATCCATCTATGTAGGGCAGACATGCCGACATATTACCACAAGGGTTGCAGAGCATGCCAAGGTGGACTCACCGATGGGAGTACATGCAATCGTGTGAAACGATGATAAAACGGCTTTCCAGTGGAAGATATTAGACTAATGCAGCAACCAATCTAAGTTAATGACACTAGAGCTTAGTTTGGAGATGAAAATCCAACTTGAAAGACACGTTGAGAAACGAAAATTTCAACATTACAATTGAACAAAACCAAGGTATGTTTAGAGCCATATATGTAGGTTTCTTAATAAAAAAACATTTCGATATGCATCTGCTACATCAAGTCGAAAATGTATTTTTACTCAGATGTAAATATTCTGTAGATACGATTGTAGATATGTAAAAATTCGTTTTAAATTTCCTTGAATTATTGATTTTAGTGATTTGGATTTTATTTTCTGGCTTATCATTTTAGCATTTTGTATTGTTTATAACCTGACGATGAACTCAGTTCATAACCTGAGTTCGAAAACGTTCGTAAGAAAGTTTTAAATTGACAATCCTTTTTTTAAATCCCAATCATAACACTTTGCCAACGAGATGAATATTAAAACAAAAACAAAACCCAATAACGTCGAGCGATTTGCTCTCAATTCAAGGCGTGGGGTTTAAGCGGAGTTTGTCAAGCGTTGGGGATGGGTGATCATGCGATGGGGGTAAGGTTGGGAGGGCTAGACGAGAGGGAGTCTTGTGGGGAGTGGGCGGGGGGGGGGGGGGGTGGGGCGGAATTGTTTCCTCAAAACACTTTAAAGAATGACATACTTAGAAGCAAGCAAGTAAGGCGTAAGGCTGTTAATGCCCTCCGGGATTAATCTGTTTAAACGTTTAAAAAACGGTCGGTCAGACGAAAAATTTGTCAAGCGAAAAATCGCATAAAAGACACCACATGACTGATATAATTGCTACAAACTTTGTTTGAGAGCAATTAATAATCAAAGCTGCAGTAGACAAACCAAAGTCCAATCAGCCGCATAATGAGCCATCCAAAAATGGAAAACGTGATTGAGAAAAGGAATGAGTATGCCAAAGAAGTTCAACAAGGCAAAGCCTGATCCGCACATGTAAACAAATTAACGGATCTATTTTATTCTGCCCCCCCCAGTGTTTTTTATGCCACCAAATACATTTTGTGTTATTATATAGCACGTTATTATGTAAAAAATAGCACGTACACCTGGAGGGCGTAACAATATATGACCACTAAGCTGGGGGGGGGGGGGGGGGGCACCAAAATAACCAATTTTCGCCAGCCAACTTTTAAAGGGAGGCGGGGTTAATCCAAATTTGATCTGAAAACGTCTGATCATCAGCATTTATCAACAATCACTTGTTTAGTGATTATTCGGAAAATTTGGCAAAGATCTGTTTATAGCTCCAAAAAAACAGTGTTTATTTTTTAAAATTCAGTGATGTTTGTGCTTACTTTTTGCGGGCAAGGTCGAATATAATAAGAATGAGAGCTAGAAACACGAGAATTCCAGTGATGGGCAAGATTCTGTTCACGAGAGGAATGTCGTCCACTGTTCTGAAGTCTAAAACAATAAAATTCCCCTCTCTAGTCAACCTCACATTTCCCCTGTGCAACAAAACAACAATTACGCAACAAACACAATTTCAGATTAATCTCAAATCCTTCATAGTTTCATTAAAAAGATGAGTGAAAGAAAATTATGTTAACTTAGCGGTAAAACTTTTAATGGTTAGCAGTTTCTCAACGCATTCACCGCTATTCTTACATCTCTCTTTGCAATATTTTCTTCGTTAAGATATTTGGTAATTTTAGCGGTGATTTTGAGTAACATTTGCTATTCACAGCGGCATCCACCGCCATTCTTTCTCTTTTTGCAACATTTTCTTAACCCGGGTTACATTATCCGCATTGATTTTGAACGCAAGTCTTTGCATGAGTTGAAATCAAACGTAAAAATTGTCAAAACGAGCGAATGCGGTAGTTTCCCAAACAAAATATCAAGAACAATAGTCTCCTAAAAAAGCGTTCAAAAACGGCAGTACCCAAAGAACGGACAAAAACGAAAATTTACTGGTCAAAAACACTCAAAACAACAAAAACGGTGATTTGCCGCAAAAATTCTGACGGTTTTCGATCGGTCTGGATTGTTAATGCCTCGCATTAATTTTGATGATTTTTACCGCAGTTGTATGTGATTCTTATGACTTTATAAACCAAAATTGTAAAAGAATGAAAGGTCGACTGTAATCGGAAATGTAAAAGGTAAAATGAGGATATTCATGTATAAAGGAATCAAACAAGAGAAATTATGGGAATTGAAACCTTGAAGATAACCTTCCGCTACCCGATCGAAGAATTATCGTTGCGGGAGCGTTATCATTGGGAGAGACTCGTTGAATGTGTCAAACTAGCCCTTCTCTTGAAGCTCTGTTCCGCAAAATTCACCCCAGATGTCTTTGCAACGATAGTCAATGAAGACGAGTGTCTTGTCAATTCGCGTCCACTCACCCACGTGAAGCAACCATGAAGGCGACAACCGGCTCACTCCGAACCATTTCTTGCTTGGAAGACCCTTTTGCAATGTTCCTGGAGCCGCTTTCAACGAGACAGCTACCTTGAAGAATTCCGCAAGGACACAAGCAGAGGCTTCAGCAGATTTGGAAGAGGCTGCTAACCAAGTATGCTATGTTTCTTAGCTGAACAAACGACAGAAGTGGACAACTCGTGAAGCAGCTTTGGAAGTGGATGCTGTTGTTTGGCTTCATGACGAGTTTACACTCAGATGAATCTGGCCACTGGGACGAGTCACACCGACTTTCACCGGCCCCGACAACATAGCTTTGTCATGCGAGGTTAAGACCGCTTTAGGCCAATTAAATAGACCAGCACTAAAACTTATGCATGTTTACTCCAAACCCCCTAGCAGGTTAGGGTTAGGTTCCTTGGGCCCCGAGGATGTTAATGTCTCGCATAAACTTCGATGATTTTAGCGCAGTTGTATGTGATTCTTATGACTTTTTAACCCAAAACCGTAAAAGAATGAGAAGTTGATTCTAATCGGAGATGTAGAATGTGAAATGATGTTATTGATATATAAACGAACCAAACAAGAGAAACTATGGGAATTGAAACCTTGAAGATAACCTCCAGCCACCCCATCGAAGCGTTGCGGGAGCTTTATCATGGATAACTGGGGTTTTGGATAACAACAATTTTGTACACATTGTGAACTTTGCATTCGAGGCAGTCTGACGCACAGTTGCAATGCTAACACGCATTTAAAAGGTCAGAGTTCAATTTTAAATTAGGGAAATATTTTCAAAGCATTTTGATATTAGAATTGTGTTGTACATTTGCTTGTCTGAATTTTTTTGACAGCTCACTTATTGCGTTGCAACTTTATGCAATTGAGCTTGAATATGGCCATTTGAATTCGAACGTTCTTTCTCCGGAAAACCTACTCATCTGTTTATCTACAAGTGAACTTTGAAGCGTTCTTATTTCAGCTATGTGACACGCTATATATAGTTTCTCCCATAAAGCTAAAATAATTGAACGTTCGAAAATTTGAAATTGATTAGCATCAACGTGTCATTTTAATGTCAACGCTCCCCTTAACCTCCGTTTCATTGGCTTTTCCAGCATGATTTAAATTTGAACTTTGAACTTTTAACTCTGTGCACTCATGTTTGAAACGTTTGCTTATTTCAACTTTATGGGACACGTTATATCTATACCATCGCAAGTTAACTGTTGCTTAAGTGAACAAACTTCCAAATTTGGCAAAAAGTCAGACTTGATAGTTCAAAACAGTCATTTAAATTCTTCGTGATTTAAATTCGAATTCTTTTTCGTGTTCAATATCACATCAAAGGGACTGTCAAAACAGAAAGTTAGATGTCCAACACTCTAGTTTGAAACAATTGAGTAAGCAGGTGATGATTTTCAATATGATGTAAATGGTCCTCCAAAATTTTCAATAAGTTCAATGTTCGCTAAACCACAAGTTACTAAAAATAACCACAAACAAACGGTGATGATCAATGAACTCACTATCAAATTGCAAATAATAAGTCAAAGATTGACACCATAGATTTGTATATGATATTAGCAATGTCTCATTCAAAACAGTTAAAACCAAACATCTCGGAAAGATCTGACGTTTCAGCTGTTATAGTAACGCAAAAATCTTCAAAAAAGATTCTTGGCTTCTAAACACTCCACCCACTTATTGAAAAATATATCCATTGACCAACTATACAGATACTGGCGATCAAGATGAAATACAGATTCAGTGTCTTATCAAGATGAAATGTCTTGATAAGACGTTGATTATATTAGTCTTTTAAGTGTTATTGTCAAAAGATATGGCAATCTTGCGTAAACTTTGCGTGTGTTTTAAGCTACCAGTTTTTTTGAAAAAAATTGTCAGGGTATATCAAAGATTTATCGTCATAACTTAGCATAGTATAATTATGCTGAGGCATTTCAATTGTCAACAAAATCAACATCATGCATGTTTTACTTGAGATGCATAGTTTCGTCGCACCGAAAAAACACGCGCTATGCAAAAGTCACCATCTGCCTTCCCTAGAGCGACAGCTGCATTCATAGTAAAACTTGTTTGATGTACATATCAACTCTCGTAATACACAAATTTACTTTTTTTAAACTACACAGCCCATAGGAATTTGCCATAATGAGACTAGCTAACAGGTTGACAAAAAGAAGAAATAATGACGGGAAAATCAAAAATCAATCAACATTTTTTAAACAATTTCAAAACTCTTAAAATTCATTAGCTTTTAAGGAAATAATTCATGATAAATTTATTAAAAATTCATTACAAAACCAAACAAAACTTGTCTTTGGTTAGACTAAAACATTGAAATGGACTAGAGATGCAGAAAAACTCAATAAATTACAAACAATTTGCGAAAACACAAATTATTGAAGCAATTGAAATCTTTAGCTATTATCTGAATATTATGCTTTCTTGTTTCAATAATTATTTTTACTACTTCAGCTAAAACTCTATTGAAAAATTAAATCAGTTGACCTGCGCTACAATTGAAACTCATTTAGATCGGCCATTACGCGAATGTACTAACAGAAGAGAAAGAACGCAAATATTGACCACTCACAAAACTTTTATGAAAACACATACTGTCTCACAAACAAAACATCCGTTCCGACACAACATCAATAGACGTGTTGTTTTTTGAGTAACAAGGAATTGGATGACACCTCTCAATGACGAGATCAAGTTACAAGTTGACGAAAGGAACAACAAAAAGAAAAAAGTTTAAAAAACTTTGAAAACGTATAATATCTTGAATTTTAAAATTATTCGCCATGAAATGGCTGCTTTGATTAAAATCATTTTTCCGGTTTTCAGCTGGAAGTCTATGAGACCGCTCAGATTTTTACGGCTGCATAGGAATAAAAAACAGGCAAAAGCAGCAAACTCAAAAAAGAATTGAAGAAAATTGTCGAAGCCATTAAAAAAAGAACTTTTCAATTTTCAATTATTGTTTTAACTGCATTGGGATTTTTTTTTAAAATATGACTTAAAAAATCAACAATTATATAGATTAAAACCAAAAAACTTTTGAGAAAACCCGCAGTATCAATGCCATCAAATTAAATAGTTTTCAACTGAAGCCAATAAATACAATAAAATTTGCCCCGATGGAAAATCAAAGATTTTTGTTAATCATAAATCTTCAATAGAATATCAAAATTATTCATTTAATATGAAAACAACAACAAGTATAGGCAAAAACCAAAAACTCAGTAGAAAGGTGCGAGAAGAAAATGTCGAAGCCCTCTAAACCATAAGTTTTTCTCTGAAAACTTTACCTACAATCCAAGCGAACGTCGTCTCAAAACCAATGGGAACAATCGGGGTCAGGATAGTGTTATACAATTGCAAAAAGAACCAAAAACACGAAAATATCAGAAAAATTTTTAAAAGAACTATGAAAACTTGTGGTCTTGAAGTCATATACCATTAATTAGAAGATGAAACCGCTAATCAGATTAATTTTGGTTGTAAAGAAAGGAAAGGGGTTCTTCAATTAATTCAACTGGTTTACAGTTCACAAAAATAAGTTTAATATCAGTTAAGATTCAAAAAATTTCAATGGGAATTATCGATATTAGGATGATGTGATAAGATTTCAAAATGAACCAATTTACGAAAAAAAGGAACCCAAAAATTAAAAAATTTAATAATTATAAAAACTCGATGGCTTCGAAGTCATAAAGCCAATAGCTAGAAGATAAAATTGCCAATCAGACTATATTTGGGCGCAGCAGAAAGGCAGTTGGCTCTGTCAAAACTGAGACTGACTTACAGTTCGCGAAAATGAGGTTAAGACAAAAAATTTTTCGAAAAACTTTTTTTTTTGAAGTCTTAACAGCCATCAGCTGTCCGCGCAAAGCACTAGATAGGTTCACTTAGTGCTCATTGAGATCCCTTATGCACTTTTAAGCAATGAATCTATGCCATAGGACACCAAAAGTTAGTAGAATCTCAAAAAGAAAATCAAAGTTTTGTTAAGAAATTACGAACACTGGGAGTCGAAGCAAAAGAAACACGAGCGATTCTTTCAGAACGAATGTTTTTATTCATTGGGCATCGTTTGATTGGTAATGACGTTTGTCATTAACGGAACCCCGATATGGAAATTGACTAGCCTCTAAGTGAATATAATAACAAAAAATTATGAAAAGTTTTCTAAAAAAACAGGTCTCAAATTGAATTTGAACCTTTTTGATAGTAGACTTCCCTATGAGATCAGAACTGGCTTTTTATTCGTTTTTCGTCGATTGGCAACAATACATTGTTTTGTAGCGTGAAATGTAATTTTGAATTTATTTTTTCTATAGAAAAATTTTAATTTAACAAAAATTACGCTAAAAGGGAACAAAATCATGCCAAATATCCAGTGTTCACACAAAATTTTAAACCTCGACAACTCCTCGATTAATTAGATATCAGAGAAATCTTTTTAATTTCGAATTTTGCGCTGGACGAGCTTTTTATTGATACCACTCACAACTCTCTACGATGATTATATCGATCGGCCAAAATTGGCTGAACAAAAAAACCCATTTTAGTATATAGTTCCATCCCGCACATGTGGGGTCGAAAAAACTATGATGAGTTTTGCGGTTTTTGGTTTTTCTGACGCTTGCATTCAAATGATATGCAACCACAGAAACAAAAATTGACACATGTCGTGTCAGATTCAGTTTCCATAATTTTGGCATAACTTAAATTTTGCATAATTTGATTTTTTGCACAACTTAAAGTTTAGGTTCAACCAAAATTTCGTGACAAGTGAAAATTTGAGACAAAAGAAACAATCTTGATTAATCAAGTTTTTATGAGCAAACGGATTTTGTAAAAATAAAGTTTTTGAAGCAAGTAAACTAGAAAAAAATCGCCGAATTAAATTTATGCAATTGAAAAAACGGGCTGAAATCTTTGATATTCTTTGCCATGTCAAAGTTATTATTTCTTGGTTATCTCGCCAAGATCTTGTTTCTTATTAATACCGACGCAAAGATCTTGATAGTGTGTACATATCTTACTATTTTCTAGACACCTTATGACGAAATTTTAGACAAAATTAACGATGTTCTAATGTACGCGCCCCTTATCAAATGGCTTCCGATGGGTACCTTCCGATTAAAACGGCATCCATTTCACTTGTGTCAATCAATAGACGATATGACAAAATATAGCTCAAAACAAACTCATTATAAGTTTGGTGTATGATCCACGTTATTTTTCCAAATTAAATTTCGCTATACTCTTTGACATTTAAAAATAGTTTTTCGGGTAATTTTTAGGCTACTAACGTATTTGATTAGGCGTTGTCTCCGACGTCGCATCAATTTGTTCGTTCTGCGTCGCCATTGGTAACAAAATAATAAGTAAAAATGAAAAACCATTCACGTGTATCTCAATTCTTTTCAGACATATATGCAATTTTGATGTGAAAAGCTTTCAAAATGGCCCCGTAGATAAACAAGCAGCATATAAATATTGACAATTTAGCAAGTCAAACAATAGAAAGCAGCAAAAAATAGCAACCTGCTTTCAAAGTAACGAAAAATTAAATGGTAAGGTTCCAAATACAAATTGCAATTCCCCCTTTTTCAAATGCAATTTTAAAAACCCCTTTTGTTGATTATTGTACGGCGCAAATTAACAGTGCAGTGCTGATTTTTCCTCATCCCTCGTTGTAAAATATTTAAGCAATTTCTGCTTAAGGGCGTTGCTGAACAAAATTTTGAGGCCACTTGAGCGAAAAACGAAAACCGTCTCAAGCTAAATTCTGAAGAGCGAACAAGAATGAGAAAAAGAGTGTTAAGAAAGCAAAAAAATCGGCGCGAGAAATGTTTTAACTTCACATGTAACGATTTGTAAGTTGAAAAAACTGACGGCCGTGGTTTGTACCAAATAATGCAGAATTCTTGCTTTTCATCGGACAATTATGATAATAGAAGCGCTTAAAGTCAATTTTCTCTGTAACAACTTGAAAAGTCAAGATAATTACTTTGAGCTTTGAGCTCAACAATTTTGTCGTTTTGTAACAACTTAGCGGTGTATAAAAAGATGCTGTTTTTTGATAGTACATCTAGTATAAAAACGTTTGTGCCTTTTGTTTTTGATTGCATTTATGCATCGTTAATTTCGATGCCTGAACAAAACAAGCTCTGTTGTGATATAATACAAAGCTTACTTATCAATAAAACACAAAATTTGACACTAAATTACACACAAAAGCGTAAAAACAAGGTTAATTTGAGCTGAGCGGTTTTCTAAATTTGAAATGTGTTAAATCGTCCGCCGACCTTTAAAAATGGAGGGCGGAATATTTGTTAGGATTATTTCATCCTATTAAGGAAGCATTAGGAAATGGATAAATGTATTTGTTGTAATTTGGTATGATACATTCTCAATGCGTCCTTCAAATCTCACAAGGGTCATAAACTTGAGCGATACCCATTTAATTATATCCACATTTGTCCTGCGAAGATTGAATTAAATAGGATAGTAAAGTAAAATTAGTCACTCCATAGCTGAATTTCCAACAGTTAAAATAGCTCAAAAATTTTTACAACTGAGAAATTCAAGCATATTTCAATTCGGTTTTTTTTGGGGGGGGGGCGTTAAAATCAGCGGTGGTTTTTTGGGATTAAAACCAGCGGAAATAACTAAACTGTACATCTTTGAAGATGGTAAAAGCCAAAAGCAACTTTTGCTATGAAAAAATGAAAAAGTATATCAAAAAATACACAAAATGGAATTCCTGGCTAACTTTCAAAATGCAGATGCAACAGTTCAAGCCATAACAGCAACGACGGTAACAGTGCAAAAAGGGGATAAAATTTTTTTCAATTTTTCCATTTGTTATTTGTTTTTTTAAAAAATACAGAAATTGTCGCGCGCATTTTTCTAATACCTTCCGTAACTGTCAAAAGAAACTTTATTGAGCTAAAACATGCATATCGTTCAAAAAACCGCTAATGAAATACAATAACGCAACGATATAGGGTCGATGAAACTTGCTCTTATTAGGACTACTAGAAAAAGCAATAATAAAAATCAAATAACAAACATTAACAACGACCAGAACCCGGAGTCTATTTTATGAAAAATTATAAGAAAATCAAACTCGCATGAACCAAAACTGAAAAAAAAAACAAAATAATCTATATGTCATTGAAAAAGACATGGGACATGCTTTCAATGCGACTGGGTAACAGTTCGACAAGGAAAAAGTGCAAAAAGGTGCGATGTTCAAAAATACGTTTCTTTTTTTGAAAACGATTCATTTCAAAGCGATTAATATCATAAGATATTAACTGAAATCACTAAAACGTTATTTTATATCTCCATTGGAAGCAATTTAGACCTGTTATTATCCAGTGCACGTTATACGACTACAAGAAAACTGACAAAAACGGGCAAAAATGAAAAATCTAAAACATTTTAAAAATGCGTTCGAAAAATTAAATTTACAGCTCACAGGAAATGGGATGTGAGCTGTCGTTACGGAGACTAAGCTGCAAATCGACCGAAAAACGATTTAAAAATGTCGAAGCTGGAAAACCCAAATATGTTTTTTTAAACAATTATTTTCAAAATTCGTAACAGACATAAAATTTTGCTGAAAAGGATAAGATATGAATTCCGTTGCAGCACCTCAGGAAACCAATTGGCCAGTTTTTGATGAGATTAGGTCAAGAGACTACAAAAAACACCAAAAACAGACAGAAACCAAAATTTCACTAACAATTTTACGGCACGACAGAGTGTTCAAGGCACCACAAGTATATAACATTATCTGCAAAAAAATCTGATTGATAACATGTTTCTCATCTCAACATCAACAAGTGATCTTTATAAAAAGACTACGCAGAAATAACAACAAAAAGAAACCAAAAAAACTGAACAGAAAAGAAGTCTCGAAAATTTTCTATGAAACTAAGTGGTCGAAGCCATCAATAAAAATAAAAGAACAACTGAGAAAAAACAATTCGAATCAGCAAAAGGAAATGAGGGTAATTATGAGTGTGATTGAATTACATGGTCACGAAAATGAAAGCAAAACGAGACAGTTGAGAAAATCTTTTACAGATCAATTTGAAAATCATTTTAAAAAATTAGCTATTAACTGAACTTTTTAAATAGGTTGATTCATACGTCATGAAGATGCAATTGAGACATCTTATTCTGAGGTATATGTTGTAAAACCACAACAACAAAGACATAGGCAAAAATTCAAAAGAATTCCACTGAATTTTGATAAAGAATAGTGTCTGAACCCAAAGCATGAACTACTCAACAAAAATATTTGATATATTCAGATAGATTTTTTTCCAAAAACTGTCTATTTTCATAGCTATGGTGTCCTTCAATTGGACCTGTTAATTGTGCTAAAAGGACCAAAAAAATTGAAGACTTATAGTATCTGATCCAAGAAACCCTTAATTAAATATAAAAGCAGTACAAACATTAAATTTTAACTCCAAGGAAAAGGGTTCTTGTTTGTTTGTACTGAGATTACGCCAGAAGTTGAGAGAAATAGGATAAAATAATGGCAAAATTCAAAAATTCCAATGTGGTCTTTGGTTGGGCACACTTAATCATTGAACTACAAAAACTATAACAAATCAAACCAAAACATTGAATGTCCCAAAAACTTTACAAAAACAATTTGTGAAATCCATATAAAATACGAGCTTAATTCCGACGTTATTATATATTGTTGCTGGGACTTATTTTTGTAATTAGTAACTGTCAGTAATTCAGCCCTGGTTTGAAATTCTTTTCAGTAATTTACGTAAAAACTATAAATGAGGAAATAGTTTCAAAAATGACGCCGTCCCATTTAAATCTAAATTTTTTTTAACGTAGCGATCCCCTGTGAGATCAAGCATAGCCCCGATGTTGCTGCACGGCTAGAAACACACTCTTTCATCAAATGGCTTCAAAAGAATCAACTTTTAATAAAAAAAAGTATCAGTATTTCAAAACTAAATAAAAAACTTTGCATAATTATCAAGTTTAAATTTGCAAAATTTTATAGTTCCAGAAGACTCTTAAAACCATTGACAAAATGACCCGCTCTTTTTTTGAGCTTACGAAGAATAAAATTACAGTTTTACGGTGTCTAATTCCAGCAAATGTAAAGAAAGTTGTCTAAAAAGCATATTCTCTCCCATTTATGACAAAAAAATCTGAATTTTGAAAAATTCTTATTAACCGTAGCCAAAAAACTGGAATGGATCAACTCAGCAGCCCTCTTCTATCCTCGAACAATCAATCAAAAATATTTTTGTCAACAATTTTAACATGTTTCAGCAAAAAGACGAAAATTTGTTCAAATATACGGATAATGAGCATAAAAAAGGAATATCGTCTACTATTTGCAAAATTTTCTGCATTTTCTGACATTATCTGCAAGAAAATTTGAATCATAACAAGTTTCTCATCTCGACATCAACAAGTTTTTCTTATAAAAGGACCACGCAGAAATAACAACAAAAAGAAACCAAAAAACTGAACAGAAAAGAAGTTTCGAAAATTTTCTATGAAACTAAGTGGTCGAAGCCATCAATAAAATTAAAAGAACAACTGAGAAAAAACAATTCGAATCTTCAAAAGGAAATGAGGGTAATTATGAGTGTGATTGAGTTACATGGTGACAAAAATGAAAGCAAAATGAGACAGTTGAGAAAATCTTTAAAAAAATTAGCATAAAAAATTAGCTTTAAAAAAATTGAAAATCATTAAAAAATTAGCATTAAACTGAACTTTTTAAATAGGTTGATTCATACGTCATGGAGATGCAATTGAGACATCTTATTCTGAGGTATATGTTGTACAACCACAAAAAGAAAGACATAGGCAAAAATTCAAAAGAATTCCACTGAATTTTGATAAAGAATAGTGTCTGATCCCAAAGCATGAACTACTCAACAAAAACATTTGATATTTTCAGATAGATTTTTTTTCCGAAAACTGTCTAATTTCACAGCTAGGGTGTCATTTAATTGGACTTGTTAATTGTGCTAAAAGGACCAAAAAAATGAAGACTTATAGTATCTGATCCAAGAAACCCTTAATTAAATGTAAAAGCAGTAGAAACATTAAATTTTAACTCACGGGAAAAGGCTTCTTGTTTGTTTGTACTGAGATTACGCCAGAAGTTGAGAGAAATAGGATAAAAGAATGACAAAATTCAAAAATTCCAATGTGGTCTTTGGTTGGGCACACTTAATCATTGAACTACAAAAACTATAACAAATGAAACCAAAACATTGAATATCCCAAAAATTTTACAAAAACAATTTGTGAGATCCATGTTACCGAGTAAATTGAATTGAATAAATTATATCACTAGATAGAGAATTTTTGTGCGCATTATATCAAAACTTTCGCTTAGATTTTCCGTTCTAAATGCAACATACGTATTATTTCTGAGAAATACAAAGGCCGATTTCCCACTAAGAATAACTTCCAAAATGACTCAAAGCTGATCGCTTAGCCTAACAAATTCGGTTTTTTGAACAGATTAGTTTAAATAGGTGACCTAGACTAAGACCTGCTAAAAAGATCAAGCTAGATTTGCCTCCAAGTAAACGATGCTATTGCCCTGATACGTTCTTACATACAGTTGTGCGAGATCTCTTTATCGAGATTATGAAGAATTGAAAGTTATCGATTGTGCGTTTTCTAGCCAATAGTTTTGGTGCCGCAACCCGGCTTGAGAAACATAAACTTTGAAGAAATGGTTCATTTTCCGTCAATTTTGTTAACAATTTGATTATGGAAACACAGAAACAGACTTGTATTATTGTATCGTTACGACAACGGCTGGTTAAAATAATAGTTTGAAATAATTTCACCGTTAATTATAATTAAAAATTGAATTATTTGTTCTGCTGACTCCACCACTTGAAGCCCCGGGCTAAGATTTTGACCACAACTGTCACCAGAAGAGGCGCAAGTTGCTCTCAGTACGGACGACTACCTCTCCAACCACTTTCAATGCAAACTCCGGAGGACGAATGGTTCAAACTGTCGATGTGGTTATAACCTGCATCTAAGAGCAAACTCTGGCGGATGAAGGGTTCAAACGGTCGATGTGGTTAAAACGTGCATCTGGGTGCAAACTCTGGCGGATGATTGGTTCAAATGGTCGATGTGTTTCAAACTTGCATCTGGGAGCAAACTCTTGGATGAGTGGTTCAACGGCCCCTACTGTTTTGTACCCCCCTTTGATCGAAAACTAACTACTCAAATCACAACTTTGAGAACAAAACTGTAAGATTTATCCATTTCTGAAGCACTGTTTTGCTGTAAATTGATATTGAATCGGCAAATCTAGTGCCCCCAATTTCTCCAGCAAGCTGATTTTTTTTTGAGTAACGGTCACCGATAACCCATCCCATACATACTTTTTGTTGAGAAACACCAAATTTAAACATTTTTGGTCCAAAATTTAGAATTGACCAAATTGCAGTGAAGGTTGGTACTTGAGTAAGTCTATTAAAGTTTTAATTGAAGCGAAAAAAAAATTGAAAAAATTGACCAAACTTGAGAATTTTGCAATACTTCATTTAGAGCGTCGATAGATTGCGGATCGAACATTGTATAAAAAAAGGGTAGAAATTAGAGTCTGGTCAAAATTTTCAAATTTTGAAATTAAAAGAATCAGGGAACTGATTTTTTTCTCTCAAATAAGCGCTTATTCTTGGTAACTCGTGAAAATCGTGCCTTTAACATCAAGGTTCGGAGTTGGAGCAAAGCTCAAGTCAATTATGTTGTAAAAAACATTATATGGTTTTTATATTAGCTGCAAGTTCACTGCATCACGCCATAAAAACCTTGCCTCAAGCGTTACAAGGCCATTATAAAAAAGGAATTTACGCATTACCGGGTCTGAGTTTTAATTCTAACGCTTTGAAAGTCCGAAAAACCACGCAATTTCAATTGAGTCACTTCTTCCGTGATACAAAGAGGCTGTGGTGAACAATTCATTGTCCCGTCATCGCAGTAAAAAACAATGAGCCTTTAACACCTTCGCAGCTTATTGAAGTGCTTGAAAAGTATCAGGAGCGCATAGAAGCTATAGTGTATTGCCCCAGAGAGGGAACTCCTGATATTTACAATCAGCTCAGGCGTAGTACTCTAGTTACCATCCATTTAGTGAAAGACATTGTGTCTAAACGTAAACAGAAAGATCTTAGTTTACTTAAAGAGTACAGAGCATTACACCAAAGGCCTGCGCTTGAGCTCAAAACACTCACTATAGTCTTAGCTCATAAGAACAACCTCCGGTCCTGGATAACACGCTCCCGACCGAAGAAACTTTCAAAGCGCCGTCGTAAAACGCTTCGCACCCCTCATGCGTTCGAGGAGGCGGAACTCACACAAGCCTTTGATAACCTGAATGTCACTTAGTCTTGCGCTGTTGTGGGAGTCTACCCGCTGACTGGTGGTGTAACTTAGTTAACTCACGAGTTACGGGTTAGTTTGTGGTAGGTTCTCTCCGATAGCGCTTTACTAAACGTTTCGCTCTCCCCATTCTTCGAGTTTTTCACTACCGTCCGTTTTCCGCAGGTTATCTGGTTTCATTTTCCGCTTCCGTCCTTTTGTTTCCTTGTCACTTTGTTTCCTTCTATCCCCCGTTTATCTGTTGTATGATGTAGTATGTTGAGTTTCTGCTGTAGTAAAATTTCTCTCTGCTAGTATGCTGGTTTGTTGTGTAGTCTCATTCCTTGCTAGGGTGTGACTTAAGTTCATTCTGGAGTTACGGCTGGTTTGTTTCGTGACTTTCACCACACTGGTTTGCTAGCAATTTGTTGTAGCTTTATTAATTTTTGTAGTATGCACTTTTGTTGTCTGGGTAGGGTGGTTTGCTAGGGTGTGACTTAAGTTTGTTCTGAAGTTACGGCTAGTAAAGTTCCTGACCTTTTCGACTTTTGGTTATACTACAATGTTGCCGTAAATTGTTTCATGTTTGATGTTTTGATGCCGTTGATAAAGCCCCCATAATGTTTTGTGCTAGTTTACCTGGCAGTAGCTCCTCTCCTTCTTTCTAGGGTGTGACTTAAGTTTATTCTGGAGTTACGGCTAGCTTGTTTGGTTGAGTTTGTTGCTGTGGTCTGTTAGAATCGATCTTCCTGCCTCCTCGCTTGTGGTTTCCGCCCCGCCCGTACCAGTTTTCCCGTTTCGTCGCACGCCATCCGCCCGACGTTTCCGCCCCTTCCGTGCATTTTTCCCGTCTCGTCGCGCGCCATCCGCCCGTCGTTTCCACCCCGCCCGTGGCATTTTCCCGCTTCGTCGCGCGCTTTTCGCCCGACGCTCCCGTTTGTCCGTCCGATTTTCCTGTTGCGTCGTGCGTTACGCGTTCGGCGTCTCTTCCCGTCCGTCCCGTCTCCCGTTCTGCCGCTTTTTGCGCTTCCTGCGCACCGTTCTTTCTTTCTTTCGCCGGGTACTATTTTACTCGACGAACATCTTTGCTCTTTGGCGGTTTGCTAGCCAAACCGTCACACTAGGGTTCGGTATAACCCCTTTGTGTTGTGCTGTTGCATGTGTGTGTACTTTATATTAGTACCAAATTAAACTTGTGGTTCCTGTTTTTCTTAAGATCATGACAACTTTGCAGGACAAATTCAACAAACGTTATAGTGCGAGGGCAAAATTAGAGGCTGAACTTAACAACCTCTATGGTGAAATTAACAATGCTGTGGATAAGCAAGATAGGAAAGTTAAGATCGAACGTCTGCTTGTGAAGTGCAAAGACGCTTTTATTAGAGTAGTTGATAAAAATGAAGAGCTCTTTGATCTGGCACAAAAGACTGAAAATCCAGATGCTGCCTGTAAGAACCTTGAAAAATGGTTGGAGACTGTAACAAAGAAAACTGATGAGTTCATTGCTGCTGCTCGAGGGTATATCAATTCGGTCCATGACAAAGAGACAGCAGAGCAGTATACCTCTCACCATTCAAAATCAAGTTCACATATGACTTCCTCAAAAAGATGAAGTCAGCGTCAACGAGACTTAGAACTGTCAAGACACAAAAGGGAGGAACTTGAGAAACAACATGAAGCAAAGCTTCGCATTGCTAGACAGCGTCTCGAAATTGAAAAACAAACGAAATTGCGGGAATTGGAAATTGAGCAGCTTGAGGAGGATCATCGCAAGGAAGTAGCTGCTGCAGCACTTGAGGAAATTGAGTTGATGACAAAATCATCAGCAGACGGGTCTGGTACAGGCAAAATGAGTGGGCTCTTTACGGAAAGATGTTCAGTCAAGAGCAAGAAACTTGTTCAAGATTGGGTTAATTCGTCACCAGCCGGGAACATGGCAGATGTTGCAAACGAACCGAGTTTGCACTTTTCTGGTTCCATCGCCCAATCCAACCAAGCAATTGTCCAACGACCTTCTTCAGCTCAACTTCCAAACTCACACTTCAATCTCAATACACATGGTCAAGTTGAGGCCAACATCAACCTCCCTGTCCATGAACCAAGTAGTAGAACCAATGTAACCAATGATGCACATGTTGCAAACAACATCATGCAAGAGCAGTGACAGCCTCAATATACGCCTCCATCACCACCAATAAACTTTGGTATGCCAACTCAACTAAACGCCCCAAACACAGCCCGACAACTGTCTCAAGCAACAATGCACTTCGGTGGTTTACAGTTAGATCATCAATTCCCTCGCAGGTCGAGCGTGCCGGGAGAGTTGAATTAAGTCAGCCCTTCGCGTTCACTACCTTTAAACACATTTGTTAATGCTCCGCTAGCACTTAATCCGCAACAAGCACACATAAATGTACCAGCCCCTCCATCCCCCGTCCTAAACCCCGCACCACCGCATTTTCCGTTAATCCCACCAGCATTCCGCTTTCCTCCTTCGCCGCCACAAGCACTCCCACTACAAGCCACTAACCCCGTGGCGAATAATGTCAATCTGTTACCTCATTCTCCTCCTGCACCATTCATTTCCTCCGCAAACAATTCCGTGCCTCAATTAATTCATCCACCACCTCCACAAAAGAGTTTCCAGCCCCAAAACTTTGCACCCATAACCCACGCACCTCCTGCTCCTCCAGATCTAAATGTCTGGCGTTTTCCGGCAGCACTCCCGCCTAATGCAGTACCACTTGTACGTACATCTGCAAATTTATACACCGTACAACCGGCCCCGTTAATCAACCCTCATATATCTACATCGCACCACTCCCCTCATGTACAAGCAGCAGCAGGCGCTCAAAATTACGTAACATCAGACTTCATGCAAGCGAATCCATTTAGTTCTTCCACAGGTACCCCCCCCCCTTGTCACTCCGATCATTCCGCCAACGTATGGAGCTACCGTTCCGAACCCGTTGTGTTGGGGTGGCCCGCCGCATCCCACACCTTCGGCTCCTTCTTTGGACTCTGCGGATTTGATAAAGCAGTTGGTGGAGGCAATTACTTCTAAGAAGAACGATCCACTGCCCGAGTGAAGTTGTCACAGTACAACGGTGATCCCCTGCAGTGGCACGAATGGTTCGCACAATTTAAAAGCGCCATAGACGCACAGTCCTTGACTGATGATGTCAAGTTAACATACTTAAAAACTCCTGTAACAGGAAAAGCTAAAACCGCCATCGCTGAGTTCGCATACTGCGGTGTAATGTATAAGGACGCACTTAAGACACTCGAACGTAAATTTGGCCAACCACAGGCAGTAGTCAGTGCACACTTAGACAAACTCAGCTCTTTTCCTCCATTAGAGATGCACAATAGTGATAACATCATAAACTATTCTGCAACAATTTCAAGTCTTGTTGGGGCCTTTAAATCACTTTCATATGACGCAGACCTAATGAGCGCCTCACTTCTCAACACGGCTGTGCAAAAATTGCCGCCCAATCTAAAAGAGTCTTGGTCGCTCCTCACAGTGAAGAAACATTGGGTTAAGCCAACACTCCTTGACTTCAACGATTGGTTGAAGGAGAAGGGCGAGGCACATGATTTAATGAAACAAATTTCATCGAAGGCAAGAACTGAGGATAACACCAACTCATTAGTAAAGACCAAAGTTGCCTCAAGAACTTTTGCTGCTAATACACAAACTAAGGGCACTCAGAGACCAGCCTCAGCATCGGCAACGCCTGCAACCCCTCGCTGCATCGTGTGTAAAGGCAATCATCGCATCTGGGAGTGTAGGATATTTAAAAAAAAGTCTCCCACTCAGCGAGCAAAGCTAGTGGCGGAAGCAAAACTGTGTTTCTCATGTTTGAGAGAAAAGCATATGTTAAGGCAATGCCCAAATCCCAGGAAATGCAGGAAAGACGGATGTAACAGCTCCCATAATACACTTCTCTATGGAGCTGAGAGGGTTTATCCATCAAAATCCCCTTCAAACAATAACAATAGTAATTCTAATGCCGGCGCAAATCAAAGTAAACTTTCTAGTGTCCAATCATCGAGTAAGACCACTACTTTGTCATCTGTGAGTAATGTGAAAGTCCTCCTTCAGGTGACTGAATTACAGTTGAAGAGCTCCTCCGGTAAAGATACCACGGCTTTAGTTTTATGTGATACCGCTTGCAATAACTCTTGGGTGTCCAATGATCTTGCAAATAGACTTGGTTTGCACGGTACAGCATTGAAACTAACAGTCAAGGGTATAAATACCGAGGAGGTCGTAGACACTAAGTTAGTTGAACTAACTGTAACACCACGCGACCACCAAGCATTTGAACCATTTAAAGTCAGCCCTTACGTAAAGGAAGATTTGAATGTAGGCGCCGATGTCATTAACATTAAAGCACTTCAGGAAACATCCCCGCACCTAGCAGTTCTAGACCCAGTTACATATTGCTATGGAAACATCGAGATGATACTTGGACAGGATGTGTATCATGCCATCCGCCCGTTAGAGTACTTCGCTGCCGACGAGAAGTCCTCGCCCTTCGCTGTTCGCTTGCCCATAGGTTGGGTTCTAAGCGGCCCTCTACCATCGTCTTCAAGTTTAGTCTCGACTTGTTTCAAAGCTAATATGGAGCAGGATTTTGAACTCGCTAGTCAAGTAAAATCTTGGTACGACATGGAGTCGTACGGCGAACTTAAGCAAGTAGACCCACAATCCGCCTCGGATGCACGTGCGCATGAAATTCTTGAAAACACCACCGTGCATAATGGAAAAAGGTACGATGTCGGAATGCTATGGGCTGAAGATAACATCGAACTGCCCAACAATTATTTTTCAGCGCTTGTTCAATTAAAGTCTTTGGAAAAGCGGCTCACGAAAGATCAGACATTAAGGGAAAAGTACTCGAATACCATCAAAGAGGACTTATACAAAGGCTACGTAGTAAGGGTCAAGGATGCTCATAAGGTGGAAAGTCGATCGGAACGAGAGTGGTACCTACCACACCATCCAGTTGTTAACCCGAACAAGCCGGGCAAGGTCCGTAGGGTACTAAACGGAGCAGCTAAATTCCATGGCGCATCTCTTAATAAGTCATTACTCACCGGACCTGACTTATTGCAAAACCTAATCTATGTACTCCTACGGTTCAGACAACATCAATTTGCCGTATCCGCTGACATCGAGGGAATGTTCCTCCAAGTTGGAGTGTTACCATGTGATCAGCCATCATTGCGCTTTTTGTGGCGGGAGGACCCCACATCAAATGTTGTGGTACACCAGTATACACGCCACATCTTTGGGGCAAAAGATTCGCCCACCTGTGCCAACTACGCACTTCAACGCACGGCAAGTTATAATGCTAAGGAGTACCCAGAAGCTGCGAAAACCGTCCTTGAGAACTTCTACATGGACGATTACTTAGACTCAGTGGAATCCCCCGAGAGGGCCCTCATTAGGTCGAAGGAATTGGTACATCTTCTCCATCTAGGTGGGTTCAAGCTTACTAAGTTTGTAAGCAATGTACCAGATCTGGCTGACCGAGTTGATGGGTCTGCTCAATCCACTGAACCGAAGGTCATCGTTTCATCCAAGGAGGAATCAATGCACGTGCTTGGGCTAAAGTGGCATCACAACACTGATACTCTGGTTGTGAGTAGGGGTACTAACAGCACCATCACGAAAAGTTTAACACAGCGCTTGGTCTTAAGTCTTGTGTCAAAGGTCTACGACCCAATTGGTCTTGTCGCACTGTTCACTGTTGGTGCGAGGTTAATCTTGAAAAACATTTGGCGTGTCAATGGACAAAGTTGGGATGACGAGTTGCCTAAAGACACAGTTGACAGATTCCTTGCCTTGTATGTTGAACTGCCGCGGTTAGCTGAGATCACTATACCGAGAGGTTACTTTTCAGGACCTTTCCAACACCTTGAACTCCACATGTTTGGTGATAGCTCGCAAGACGTATTCAGTGCAGTAGGTTTTCTTGGGGCTCAAGTAACTTGCAACTCCGGGGAGATTAAAACAAAGCTGGCGTTTGTCTTGGGCAAGGCCCGTGTTGCACCTATGAAGGTAATGACAGTTCCTAAGTTGAAATTACAAGCCGCTCTCCTCGCCGCCCCTGTTTAAAAAGGGAAATCTGTCGAGCATTAACGGTTACTGTGGACAAAGTCTTTATGTGGACAGATAGTACCATCGTCCTGCAGTGGATAAACTCAACAAACAAACACCCCATCTTCATCGCAAATCGGGTTAGTGAAATCCTGGAGAACACCAGCGTTGACCATTGGAACCACGTCGCCACTTGTGATAATCCGGCAGATGCTGGCACGCGTGGTATGTCAGCTGAAATTTTGCAATCAAGTAGCTGGGTGAGGGGTCCTGACTTCTTGAGAACTAAGCAATTCCCTTTTGTACCAAATACTGACGTCGTTGATAACATCAAGCTCGGCGTTTTAACTAAAGAACAAGATGATGACTCCATATCATCTCTAGCCGCATCCGTAACCAAGCCCCTAAGGAACAAAGCATTAATCTAATCGCGTTTGATAAGTTTAGTTCTTATCAAAAATTACTTCGTGTCACCGCATATGTGCTCCGTCTTTTACCATCTCATGAAAGTTACCGTACCGTAGACGGCAGCATAGCCGACCCTGTTGAGCTTGACGAAGCCGAGCGTCATCTTCAGCACTTGGTTCAAGGAGAGTCCTTTAATACTGAAAGAAAGGATCTTCTTGACAACAAATCCGTTAAGAAGAGCAGCCTCATTGCTCAGTTTACTCCGTTTGTTGGACCTCATGGTCTCATCCACTCCTCTGGTCGACTCCGACGGCTAGTGGAAATTGACTTTGACACTAGGCATCCTATCGTGCTGGATGCGCGTCATACTTTTGTTAAACTGTTTCTGCGGCATACTCATTTGAAGAACCACCATCAGGGCATCGATTACTTAAGGTGAAAGGTACAAGAACGTTATGCCATCCTAAAACTACGTTCTATACTGCGTTCCATCAAATCAAACTGCGTCTTGTGTGGAAAGTTCCGTGCAGCAACCATTCAACCTATCATGGCAGACCTCCCAAAGGAGAGACTCGCATACCAGTCTCCTCCCTTTACCAACACCGGGGTTGATTACTTCGGCCCATTCTACGTCACAGTTCGTCGGACTACCGAGAAGAGGTGGGGATTTCTTTTCACTTGTCTCACTACTCGTGCTGTCCATGTTGAAGTTGTCCCGTCCATGGACACTAGGAGTACCCAGAAGCTGCGAAAGCCGTCCTTGAGAACTTCTACATGGACGATTACTTAGACTCAGTGGAATCCCCCGAGAGGGCCCTCATTAGGTCGAAGGAATTAGTACATCTTCTCAATCTAGGTGGGTTCAAGCTTACTAAGTTTGTAAGCAATGTACCAGATCTGGCTGACCGAGTTGATGGGTCTGCTCAATCTACTGAACCGAAGGTCATCGTTTCATCCAAGGAGGAATCAATGAACGTGCTTGGGCTAAAGTGGGATCACAACACTGATACTCTGGTTGTGAGTAGGGGTACTAACAGCACCATCACGAAAAGTCTAACACAGCGCTTGGTCTTAAGTCTTGTGTCAAAGGTCTACGACCCAATTGGTCTTGTCGCACTGTTCACTGTTGGTGCGAGGTTAATCTTGAAAAACATTTGGCGTGTCAATGGACAAAGTTGGGATGACGAGTTGCCTAAAGACACAGTTGACAGATTCCTTGCCTTGTATGTTGAACTGCCGCGGTTAGCTGAGATCACTATACCGAGAGGTTACTTTTCAGGACCTTTCCAACACCTTGAACTCCACATGTTTGGTGACAGCTCGCAAGACGTTTTCAGTGCAGTAGGTTTTCTTGGGGCTCAAGTAGCTTGCAACTCCGGGGAGATTAAAACAAAGCTGGCGTTTGTCTTGGGCAAGGCCCGTGTTGCACCTATGAAGGTAATGACAGTTCCTAAGTCGGAATTACAAGCCGCTCTCCTCGCCGCCCGTTTAAAAAGGGAAATCTGTCGAGCATTAACGGTTACTGTGGACAAAGTCTTTATGTGGACAGATAGTACCATCGTCCTGCAGTGGATAAACTCAACAAACAAACACCCCATCTTCATCGCAAATCGGGTTAGTGAAATCCTGGAGAACACGAGCGTTGACCACTGGAACCACGTCACCACTTGTGATAATCCGGCAGATGCTGGCACGCGTGGTATGTCCGCTGAAGTTTTGCAATCAAGTAGCTGGGTGAGGGGTCCTGACTTCTTGAGAACTAAGCAATTCCCTTTTGTACCAAATACTGACGTCGTTGATAACATCAAGCTCGGCGTTTTAACTAAGGAACGAGATGATGACTCCATATCATCTCTCGCCGCATCCGTAACCAAGCCCCCTAAGGAACAAAGCATTAATCTAATCGCGTTTGATAAGTTTAGTTCTTATCAAAAATTACTTCGTGTCACCGCATATGTGCTCCGTCTTTTACCATCTCATGAAAGTTACCGTACCGTAGACGGCAGCATAGCCGACCCTGTTGAGCTTGACGAAGCCGAGCGTCATCTCCAGCACTTGGTTCAAGGAGAGTCCTTTAATACTGAAAGAAAGGATCTTCTTGACAACAAATCCGTTAAGAAGAGCAGCCGCATTGCTCAGTTTACTCCGTTTGTTGGACCTCATGGTCTCATCCGCTCCTCTGGTCGACTCCGACGGCTAGTGGAAATTGACTTTGACACTAGGCATCCTATCGTGCTGGATGCGCGTCATACTTTTGTTAAACTGTTTCTGCGGCATACTCATTTGAAGAACCACCATCAGGGCATCGATTACTTAAGGTCAAAGGTACAAGAACGTTATGCCATCCTAAAACTACGTTCTACACTGCGTTCCATCAAATCAAACTGCGTCTTGTGTAGAAAGTTCCTTGCAGCAACCATTCACAATTCGTCGGACTACCGAGAAGAGGTGGGGATTTCTTTTCACTTGTCTCACTACTCGTGCTGTCCATGTTGAAGTTGTCTCGTCCATGGACACTATTTCCTGTGTAATGAGAGTGGAGCGGTTCGTCTCCCGTCGGGGTACTCCTGCTATGATTTGGTCGGATAATGGTACGAACTTCATTGGAGCGGAGAAAGAGCTCCGTGAATATGTGGAAAAATGGAATACGCTTAACATCGCTGCCGAACTTGCGCATAAGGGCATTAAGTGGAGGTTCAATCCACCCAGTACGCCACACCAAGGTGGCATCTGGGAGAGGTTAGTTCGTAATTTTAAAAGTGTACTGTACACTATCATCGGTACGCGTCGCCTCACAGATGAGGTGTTGAACACTACTTTTTGTCTGGTCGAATACACAATAAACTCACGTCCCTTAACGCCCGTAAGCGCCGACCCGTCCGTCCTAGGTGCAATAACACCTAATCATTTTCTACTCGGTAACCAAGCAACCAGAATACCGTCCATCGTTGGCGTCGACGAGTTTGATCATCGTAAGCGGTACGCCCGTGCACAGTCATACGCCAATTCTATTTGGGCACGTTGGCTCAAGGATTATGTACCTGCACTGAACCATAGATCTAAGTGGCAGACGCCTGCCGAGCAGCACCTCAAGGTCGATGATTTAGTTTGGATCGTTGAAGAAAGCAACCCTAGGGGTTACTATCCAATTGCTCGGATTGAAGAACTTCGGTACGGCTCCGACAGCGTCGCCCGCTCAGCCGTCTTACGCACGTCATCCGGATCACTCGTCCGCCCACTCGTTAAGCTTGTACCAATCCTCCCAACATTTTCTTCCGGGCCGGAGGATGTTACCGAGTAAATTGAATTGAATAAATTATATCATTAGATAGAGAATTTTTGTGCGTATTATATCAAAACTTTCGCTTAGATTTTCTGTTCTAAATGCAACATACGTATTTATTTCTGAGAAATACAAAGGCCAATTTCCCACTAAGAATAACTTCCAAAATGGCTCGAAGCTGATCGCTTAGCCTAACAAATTCGGTTTTTTGAACAGATTAGTTTAAATCGGTGACCTAGACTAAGACCTGCTAAAAAAGATCAAGCTAGATTTGCCTCCAAGTAAACGATGCTATTGCCTTGATACGTTTTTACATACAGTTGTGCGAGATGTCTTTATCGAGATTATGAAGAGTTGAAAGTTATCGATATTGCGTTTTCTAGCCAATAATCCATATAATATACGAGCTTAATTCTGACGTCATTATATATTGTTGCTGGGACTTATTTTTGTAATTAGTATCTGTCAGTAATTCAGCCTTGGTTTGAAATTCTTTTCAGTAATTTACGTAAAAACTATAAATGAGGAAATAGTTTCAAAAAAGACGCCGCCCCATTTAAATCTAAAGTTTTTTTTAACGTAGCGGTCCATTGTGAGATCAAGCATAGACCCGATGTTGCTGCGTGGCTTGAAAACACACTCTTCCTTCAAATGGCTTCAAAAGAATCAATTTTTAATAAAAAAAAGTTCAGTATTTCAAAACTAAATAAAGAATTTTCCATAATTATCGACTTTAAATTTGCAAAAAATTATAGTCCCAGAAGACTCATAAAGCCATTGACAGGAAGACCAGCTCTTTTTTGAGCTTACGAAGAATAAAACTAGAGTTTTACGGTGTCTAATTCCAGCAAATGTAAAGAAAGTTGTCTAAAAAGCATATTCTCTCCCATTTATGACAAAAATCTGAATTCTGAAAAATTCGCATTAATCGTAGCCAAAAAACTGGGATGGATCAACTCAGCAGCCCTCTTCTATCTTCGAACAATCAATCAAAAACACTTTTGTCAACAATTTTAACTTGTTTCAGCAAAAAAGACGAAATTTTGTTCAAATATACGGAAAATGAGCATAAAAAAGGAATATCGTCTACTAATTGCAAAATTTTCTGCATTTTCTGACATTATCTGCAAAAAAATCCGAATCATAACATGTTTCTAATCTCAACATCAACAAGTTTTCCTTATGAAAGGACTACGAAGAAATAACAACAAAAAGAAACCAAAAAAACTGAACAGAAAAGAAGTCTCGAAAATTTTCTATGAAACTAAGTGGTCGAAGCCATCAACAAAAAGAAAAGAACATCTAAGAAAAAACAATTCGAATCAACAAAAAGAAATGAGGGTAGTTATGAATGTGATTGAGTTACATGGTGACAAAAATGCAAGCAAAATGAAACAGCTGAGAAAATCTTTTAAAGATTATTTTGAAAATCATAAAAAATTAGCTATAAACTGAACTTTTTAAATAGGTTGATTCATACGTCATGGAGATGCAATTGAGACATCTTATTCTGATGTATATCTTTTAAAACAACAACAAGAAAGACATAGGCCAAAATTCAAAAGAATTCCACTTAATTTTGATAAAGAATAGTGTCAGAACCCAAAGCAAAAACTACTCAACAAAAACATTTGATATATTCAGATAGATTTTTTTCCAAAACTGTCTATTTTCATAGCTATGGCGTCCCTCAGTTGAGCCGGTTAATTATGCTAAAAGGACCAAAAGAAATTGAAGACTTATAGTATCTGATCCAAGAAACCCTTATTTAAACATAAAAGCAGTATTAACATTAAATTTTTACTCACGGGAAAAGGGTTCTTGTTTGTTTGTACTGAGATTACGCCAGAAGTTGAGAGAAATAGGATAAGATAAGGGCAAAATTCAACAATTCCAATGTGGTCTTTGATTGGGCACACTTAGTCATTGGACTACAAAAACTATAACAAATGAAACCAAAACATTGAATGTCCAAAAAATTTTACAAAAAAAATTTGTGTGATCCATATAAAATAGGAGCTTTACTCTGACGTCATTATATATTGTTGCTGGGAATCATTTTTTTAATTAGTATCTGTCAGTAATTCAGCCCTGGATTGAAACTCTTTTCAGTAATTTACGTAAAAACTATAAATGAGGAAATAGTTTCAAAAAAGACGCCGCCCCATTTAAATCTAAAGCTTTTTTTAACGTAGCAATCCACTGTGAGATCAAGCACAGCCTCGATGTTGCTGCGTGGCTAAGAAACACTCTCTTTTATCAAATGGCTTCAAAAGAATCATTTTTAAATAAAAAAATTCAGTATTTCAAAACTAAGTAAAGAGTTTTGCATAATTATCGACTTTAAATTTGCAAAAAGTTATAGTCCCAGAAGACTCTTAAAGCCATTGACAGGACGACCAGCTCTTTTTTTTGAGCTTACGAAGAATAAAACTACAGTTTTACGGTGTCTAATTCCAGCAAATGTGAAGAAAGTTGTCCAAAAAGCTTTTTCTCTCCCATTTATGACAAAAAAATTCTGAATTTTGATGAAAAATTCGCATTAATCGTAGCCAAGAAACTGGAACGGATCAACTCAGCAGCCCTCTTCTATCTTCAAACAATCAATCAAAAACACTTTTGTCAACAATTTTAACATGTTTCAGCAAAAAGACGAAAATTTGTTCAAATATACGGAAAATGAGCATAAAAAAGGAATATCGTCTACTATTTGCAAAATTTTCACCTCAATAACTCGTGGTAGAAAGCGAAAATCAACAAAATTTTTTAAAGTCCATATTCTACGCTGGACGGGTTTTCGTGGGATGCCACTCACAACTCTCTGCGATGATTATATCGATCGGCCAATATTAACTGAAAAAAACACATTTTAATACATAATTCCTCCCTCCACTAAAGTGGGTCGCAACAATTATCTTGGCTATTTGTCAATCAAAGAACATGAGCGCGTAGCTTAGCCTAAAATACATCAAACGTTATTGGTTCATGATGTATATTTCATCAGCTTTCAACCACTAACGAGTCGTCTGACACCAAGCGAATTTTGCTGCCCTACGGGGGTTGTGGACAACACTTACAAATTTGTGAAATCTACTTACTATCCTTTGAAAGTAGAATCCACGTAAAATGACCTTTAAAATCACCTTCAAATTACCTTTAAATCTGAATTACTTAAATCTTCTTTATGTACTTACGTTGAGAACGTGAAATATCTGATGACAATTTTCTATCATTAATTTCAATTTTTTTTGTTGTGAACTCTGCTTACGTTTAAAGGCCTTATAATGTAATCTAATAAGCCAACGAGAACTGCATAGTTGATGAGGTATTAGAGAACCTCAAAGTTACTCTTGATAATTTGCCATAAGCAGCTTTCCCATGATCCTTGCGGATGCGAAAAATTGTTCATAATTATCACCCGAATAAAAATCCCCTCTTCAAATTTAAAAGATACTAACTCAAGATCATTTACGAACGTAAATACAATAGTCCTTTTTCTATCCTCAATCGCATGGCACCAGTTTCCGAATGCAAAAATTTAGCAAAGTAGAGCAGAAATGAAAATCAGTAACAAATTGTAATACAAGGAGGAATTTCTTGTCTTATCAAAACCCGCAAACCTCAATCCGTTTCTTGGTTGACTACAAAAAATGAACGCTTTGGGAAAACTTTTCTTATGTTGGAAATGCCGAAGGACTGCGAGCAAATTCACTGCAGGCCACAACATTATTGCCTAAATTATGATATATTTGGAAATCAAGTTTGAAGAGCTAAGCATAGGACAAATACAGACATTGTTTTCTCTAAATCCAGACATTATTATAAATAGACTATAGAAGATTTTTCTGTACTTTTTTTGAACGTTTAAAACAACCGTCGTGATGAGTTTCAATAAACTCGTTAACAAAAACAAAAAACAACCAAATATCAAAACTAGATAGTAAGCTTTTCTGTGACTTTCTAAATTTTGCTTTCCTCAAATTTTAAATGGACGGAAATGGACAAAACTCTAATTACCCTAAACGCTAGAAAAATTATACAAGTACTAATGGCAAAAATACAGTTCGATTTTTGCAATTTTTCCGGACTTCTAACTAAACATACTCCCCGTACGTACTTCACCCATTTTTCTACATCCATTTTTAGCCGATCCCTCTAAATTTTGAAAAAAAAAACAAAATTTGGAATGTTATAGAAGTGTATACTTTGCAATTTTATTTTACAAAGTATACTGGGCTTTGTAAAACTCCTGAGCAGGCGTAAGGTCATTCAAAAACTAAGAATGTTAGCACATATAACGGAAAGAGATATAACAAGCTAAAAGTGTTTTTAAAATTATAATAGTCTTCACACAAAATGGTTTGAAATCGAGTACAGGGCTTAGAAGTAGCAATTAAAGGATACAATTTTTTTTTCCAAGAAGAGAAAACTATCTTTTCTAGATTGTTGCCGGCATGCGTTTGTTTTTATGTCACAAAAGATCAATTACGTATTAGAACGTGTGTATAAACGTTTATCAAACTGATTTAAAGATTAAAAAAGACAAAAGTTTTTCTTTGACCTTCTAGAAATTGTTTCCTCTCTGATTAAAAACGTAAAAAGGTGGGATTACAAACGGCAAGATTACCGCTGATCATCCACAAGAGACGTTCAACGCAACATACTAAACTCTCATATTTCCTGATGACAAATTGTTTAATCTTTTCTGAGTATACTTTTACCCTGACACGATATTAATCATTATCAATAAAAATGAGTGCACATCATCTCTAAGCAGTCATCCTGGAGCGTCAAATCTTGTGCTGTTTGTTCAACATTTGCACCGCAAGTTGACAACCAAGGAGAAAAATCTAAGGTTTGACTGCAGAAAATTATTTGCAAAAACAAAAATAGAAAAATTTGAGAGCAACAAGACGAAATGAATGAGTGGTTATGTGCGCAAAAGCGTTAAAAGCAGCAAAGACAAAATTTAGTTAGTGGTTTCTAACCCCCCCCCCCCCTTTCGACGCAACTGATAGAAGGTATGCTCTCAGAAACACATTGAATTTTTTAAAATGAAAATAGATTTAATCTTTGTCATATTCTGCCTAGAGATGGAGCATAAAGTTGTTTGCATCAGTTATTGTAATTTGTATTCAAAGAAACAAATTAGATGTAGAGATGAGGACGAAAATTAACACAAGGACCAGATTAATGCGAGAAACCTTTTCATCAATGGATGATTGATTAAAAATGAAGCAGAACTTAAAGCGGAAGGAAGTGAGAAGAAAAGGATTTACTACTTCAAAGGAGACTTGTAGTGCGTCAGTTCTCGTCAAAAAACTGATCATTGAAGATCTTGAAACATCAACTCCAAAAATATTGGGAAACCATTTGATGTTGAAAACGCAAAAATTTGCGTGAAAATCTTCTCTACCATGGTACTCACAGAAATTGCAACAAATCAACTCATGATACGAAAGTTGTCAGAAACTGAAAAAAATACCACAATAAAAGCAGTTTGCGATTTCTATTACAAATGGCATGAGCATTTACATTTAATTCAATAAAAAGATGATTAAGTGCAACATTGCTAACTGTCAACTGCAATGCAGATTCTTTGGAAAAACATTTCAACAGCAAATTCGGTTCAAATGCCAGTTTTTTTCTGCAGAATTTTCAGGACAAACAATTAAAAAAAGATGCAATCTTAGCAGAAATTGTATAAAATTGCGAGTCGCTGAACAAGTTTTAAGGCAGGAATCTTTAGAGCAAAATTTGTAATTGAACCAAAACACATAAAATGGCAACCTTTAAAAATGTATCTGCTTGTATCATAAGTGAATCCAGTTTTCTCTAGACTGTCATATTTTTCCTGTGACTCAGTATATCGGCAAGCTCGATGAAATGACAAATCTTTTGATCTCTAGCGTTTGAGATTCTTTATGTAATGAACTAGTTTCCAAACAAAATGCAGTGTTTCATTCAGAGTCGTAACAGAAGAAGACCATTCAGAGAGTAAATTTTTTTTTATCACTTCCAAGTCTTAGTGGTAGAATGTGAGAGTAAACCAGTAACAAGAAAATTCGCAAGATTGTGCTACAGCTCCCAGGTCGAGGTGCCGGACCGCAAGTCGATATGTCCAGACCGAAATGAACGCATGAGGGGGGGGGGGGGCGTTTTGCGTTCAAATTTACACTTTCTGGAGACACGGATGGACGCACGATGGTCTGGACAAGAACGCACGAAAGTCAGGACATGAACGCTTGAAAGTCTGGTGAACGCACAAATGTCTGAACATGAACGCAGGAATGCCTGGTTCCTAATCAAACGTTCCTAATCAAACTTTCGTGCGTTCACGTTAAGATTTTACCAGACGGAAAAAAAATTTCCTGCCGGGATGCAGAGCAGATTCTTGAAGGGAAACAGCCTTTTTTGCTAGGAGGAAAATTTAATAAAAAGTTTCCTTACCAATATTGAGTGTAACGGCTGCTCTCCTTGTGTTTCACAAAGAAAGTTTTACACCGCCCAGTTCGTTCTGAGTGGTTAGAAATCTGTCCTGATACTTCGTCTATGCAGTTCGCTTTTGTAACTGTATATCCGCTCTGCTGTACTTACCGTTGAATTAACTATTCTGTTCGTAATTAATGGCTAATTTTAGTTTTTTCAACTATCAATTTGAACTGGATTGCTACAGATCACACAATACGGGATCTCTTTATGTATACCAGTTCAATCCGATAGAAAAAACAAATCGAAGACAAAGATATATGTCTAAGACCTGTTTGTGCAAAAATATTTAAATTTCAACTTAAGTTGGCTTTTGCTGTTTGTAATCACAAGTTGAGAATACCAGAAGTTGGGGTTGTAACAGTTGAATTTCAGCTCCAATAATTCGTTGATGCAAGACACAGTAACTGAATTTACTGCTCAAGAATAATATTTTGAATACAAGACACAGTAACAATTTACTGCTCAGGAATATTTCTAGTTCAAGACACAGTAACACGTTATTTACTGCTCAAGACAATTTGTTTTGCAATATTTTGCCGAGTTAAACTTTCAGCCGTTTTCTGCGGCTACTACGTTGAGTTCTGTGTGTTGCTTTTTGTTATTTCCCCCTTTTTCTCTTTTTTCTCACGTGACAAACTGTAACAAGAACTAGGACTTTAACTATAACTATTAAATGACTAGGACAAAAGAAAGTGTTTTGTTTCTATTTTCCCGCCTACACAAGCTTAGCGAGCTCAGCTCCAACATCGCAGGCCCTGTTTTCTTTCGTGAAAACATCTTCGTCCATTGATAATACTGGAGCGAGCTTCACCACAGGCCTCTTGTAGATTCCGTCTTTTGTTTGAATCGTTGCTGATCGAATTGTTTGGTCAGAATCCTCCATAGTTTCCATACTCGACCAAATTTGTAATATCCTCGTTTATCACTGTCTTCGACCAACCAAACGAGATCACCTTTGTTCTCAATTCTGTTGATTCACAACTCCATTTTTGTCGATTGTTCAATGTTGGCAGATATCTTTTCCGAATCTGTCCCAGATGAGATCAGAGTACGCTTGTGTTTGTCGGAAGAGCTTTCTATGATTAACAAACTCTTCTGCGCATGGTACGTATGGTAAACAAACATTTTTGTTGAGAAGCAGCATGTGGTTTGGAGTAATAGATTCCAAATCATTTACATCCGAACTGAGTGGTGTCAAGGGTTTTGCATTCAACATCTGCTCAAAAAGACACATTGTTGTTGAAAAAACATCTTCCGTAACTGATTGGTCCCCCAACACTGCGTACATTGCTTTCTTGCAACTTCTGACCAGTCTTTCCCACACTCCTCTAAAGTGAGGTGCGGCAGGTGGGTTGAACTTCCGTCTTATTCCTTGTTGAACCTAATGTTCTTCAATTCTTTCTTTGTTCCATGTTGCGACATACTCTTTGAACTCCCGGTCTGCTCCAAAAAAGTTGGTCCCGTTGTCACTGATCATTTTTATGGGTTTGCCTCTTCGAGCTGTGAACCGCATAATTGCTTTTAGACAACTCTCAGTGTCCAACTTTGGAACTATCTCTATATGTACGGCTCGTACGGTTAGACATGTGAATAAACAACACCATCGTTTTTCATTTCTGCGCCAAATTTTAACTGTAAACGGGCCAAAGTAGGCTATTCCAACATTCGCAAAAGCGGTTGAAGCATCAAGCCTTTCTGTCGGTAACTCGGCCATCACTGGAGTCATTGTTTGTGCTCTTTCCTCTCGACATCTAATGCATTTGTTTCTGATCGATCTCAAAGCATTTCGTATGTCTAGGATCCAGAATTTATGCTGAACTATGTTTCTGACATGTTCAGTACCTTCGTGATGACTATTCTTCTGTTCATTTCTCAAGAATAATTCAACTACATGGTGCTTCCAGTGTAACAGTATTAAATGCTTGGTTTCGAAGTTCAATTGATTTTTACCTATTCTGCCTAGGGCACGAATAAGTCCTTGCTGGTCTATAAATGGTGAAAACTGGAAGATTTTGCTGTTTTTTGGAATTTCCTTTTCAGCCTTGAGAAATTTCTTCTCTTCAGAAAAATGTTCTTGCTGCAGTAGCCTGAAAATGCTTGCTTGTGCACCCTCTCTTTCTTCAACGCTTAGTGTTTTTGTTGCCGGTTTGTGTTTATTGAATACACGCTGTATGTATGCCATTGTAATTACTAGTTGATTGTAGTTGCTGAATTGTATCCACTGAATCATCGGCTTTTTCTCCTCAACCTTTGCTGAGAAGACCATTTGGTCGTTTTGTTCGTCTGAAGCAAATGTTAAATTCACCTGTTCAGGCCATTCGTTTTCTGGTTGCTTCAACCAGGCCGGCCCAGTGAGCCATTCACTTTTCTTAAGTTCGTCAACATTTATTGCTCGTGTACCGATGTCAGCTGGGTTGTTAATACCACTCACATGATTCCACTGTGAAACATTAGCTGTATCCAAAATCTCAGCTACTCTGTTTGCAGCAAACACCTGTTGCTTACGGTGGGAGCTGTGAATCCATTGCAGAACAGTAGTGGAGTCTGTCCAGAAGTTAGGACTGTGAATCTTCGATTCGTGTTCCTTCACTATCTGCTCTTTAAGTCTCACCGCCATCACTGCTGCTTGTAGTTCCAAGCGTGGTGTGGAAAGGTGTCGCATCGGTGCAACTCTGCACTTTCCGATTACCAATGCTAAGTCTCCTGAGTATTCTTTGGGCTTTGAACGTAGGTATGCCACTGCGCACATTGTGTCTTCAGATGCGTCGGCAAACACATGAAGTTCCCATTTGTCCTTGGCTGTGCTGAAGTATCTTCTATCAATGCTGGTTTCTGCTACTTCTGGAAGCTGGTCTTTCCATTTCAGAAACTCTTCTTCTTCGTTAGGTTCCACTCACTTGTCCCAATGTTGTCCATTTTTTGTCCAGATGCTCTTCAGGAGTCGTCTCATATGAACACTGAATGGTGCAAACAGTCCAAGAGGATCAAACACTAAAGAAACTAGAGATAAGATCTTCCTTTGGTTGATTGGGGCCTCAACTTCTTTGCTTGTACCTCTAAAAACCTGTAGACTATCATTGGTAATCGTCCACTGAAGCCCAAGCACCGATGACCCTTCCTGGTTGGGTTCTACTTCAACCTGCTTTGTTTTGCTGGTTGATCTTAAGTCCTCTGGGATTGCGATGGTTACAGTGTCGCTGTTGGTGATCAACTTCTTCAGTTCAAATCCATGTTTTGAGAGAAGAGGTTGCAGTTGTTTGAAAACCTTGATTGCTTCTTCAGGTGTTCCGACTGACTTGACGAAATCGTCCATGTAGAAGTGGTTTGGATTGTTTTTGCTGCAATTAGGAACTCGTCCTCGTTGTCGATGGCTAGTCGCTTCAGAGCGTAGTTAGTACATGTTGGTGAACTCTTTGCTCCGAAAACATGACGTTGATACTCGTAAGTTTGAAGAGGTTCGTTCACTGTTGGTCGCCACAGGAATCTCAAGCAGCTTTTATCCCGTTCAGGAACTTGCACTTGCAGAAACATTGATTCATTATCTGCGGTTAGGGCTATTGGTCCTTCTTGAAATCTGAATATTGTTACGATCAATCCGTGTAGTAGATCGGGTCCAGCTAACAGCTTGTCATTTAGTCATACGTCCTTGTATTTTGCCGCAGCGTTGCAAACACGGCGAACTTTACCCGGTTTGTTGGGGTTTTGTAGTGGATGGTGTGGCAAATACCATTCCTTTCCGAACGTGCTTTTGACTTCCGATTTACCGAGGGTCTTCACAAATCCTTTTTCAACATCTGTATCAATTGACTGTTGATACAAGTCCTTTAAATTTGGGTCTCGTTGGAATCTTCGTTCCAGTGAGTAGAGCTGACGAATGGCTGAGCCAAAGTTGTTTGGCAGATTGGGTTCTGGTTCACTCCAGAGCATGCCCACTTCGTACCGCTCGCCTGTAAACTTTGTCGTGCTCTCTAGAACTTTCTGAGCTTGCTGCTCTTTCTTTGATTGACTTACAACATTTATTTTGGAAGCATAGGTTTATATGTCCCACCATGATTGGATATTTTCTGCCACTTTCACATCTTCTGTGAAGGCAAAATGACAAACCATTTGACTTTTCTTGCCTGTCATGGGACCACTGACTACCCATCCTAATTCTGTTAAGACGGCGAAAGGCTCACTTCGTGTTCCAACCTTATAGTCCAATGGACGTTGAATTTCGTAGGCATCCTGTCCAAGTATGATGCCTACTTCCATCAAGTTGAATGTTCTGTTAGTGAGAACATTCAGGTGTGTGATGTTGTTCTTCAGTTCCTTGTAATCATATGTTGTGTTCCCAACAAGATTGATGGGTGTGCAAACGCTTCAATCGAATGCAGTCCCTTTATTGTGATAGGAACCTTCTCTGTCCTCAAATCTTGCGTCCCAGGTATGCCAGCTATGTTCAAGGTAACGTCCGTCGTGCCTTTGGCTTGTAGCTGATCCTTGACACTTTGATCGATGAATGATACTGTTGACCCACTATCGAGGAAAGCGTAGGTAGTCAACCTGTTACCACCACTCTGAACCGATACCGGAACTATTTGAAGAAAACTAGTAACTTGGTTACTCTGGTTGACTGTTGATACAAGTCCTTTAAATTTGGGTCTCGTTGGAATCTTCGTTCCAGTGAGTAGAGCTGACGAATGGCTGAGCCAAAGTTGTTTGGGAGATTGGGTTCTGGTTCACTCCAGAGCATGCCCACTTCGTACCGCTCGCCTGTAAACTTTGTCGTGCTCTCTAGAACTTTCTGAGCTTGCTGCTCTTTCTTTGAGTGACTTACAACATTTATTTTGGAAGCATAGGTTTATATGTCCCACCATGATTGGATATTTTCTGCCACTTTCACATCTTCTGTGAAGGCAAAATGACAAACCATTTGACTTTTCTTGCCTGTCATGGGACCACTGACTACCCATCCTAATTCTGTTAAGACGGCGAAAGGCTCACTTCGTGTTCCAACCTTATAGTCCAATGGACGTTGAATTTCGTAGGCATCCTGTCCAAGTATGATGCCTACTTCCATCAAGTTGAATGTTCTGTTAGTGAGAACATTCAGGTGTGTGATGTTGTTCTTCAGTTCCTTGTAATCATATGTTGTGTTTCCCAACAAGATTGATGGGTGTGCAAACGCTTCAATCGAATGCAGTCCCTTTATTGTGATAGGAACCTTCTCTGTCCTCAAATCTTGCGTCCCAGGTATGCCAGCTATGTTCAAGGTAACGTCCGTCGTGCCTTTGGCTTGTAGCTGATCCTTGACACTTTGATCGATGAATGATACTGTTGACCCACTATCGAGGAAAGCGTAGGTAGTCAACCTGTTACCACCACTCTGAACCGATACCGGAACTATTTGAAGAAAACTAGTAACTTGGTTACTCTGGTTGATTGTTGCTGCGCTCACATTAACTGCGTGACTACCCTCGTCCATTTGGTTTTCTGAGTGTAGCAGTCTGTTGTGCCTTTTGGTACATCCATTTATACCGCACGGGTGGACTTTACAATCTTTGATTGCATGCCCTTTCGCCAGACATCCATAACATAAGCGTTCTTTCCTCACTGCCACGTATCGATCATTCACACTCATGTTTTTGAATGACGGACAGTTCCAAATTTTATGAGTGCCATCGGCTAATGGACACTGATCGCTTTGCGTTTGCTTGGTTTCTTGCAGGTTTGAACTTGCACTGAAGTTCTATGTCTTCGAGAATCTATTTTCTCTATTTGTGTTGCGTCTGTCTTCCTCTTTGCGTTCCCTTTTAAACGCTGAAAACCCTTCACGCACGAATGCCATTCGTGATAGCCATTTTCAAACAAGAATAGATCAGGCCGGTCCTCGTATTTGTCATCGACGTAGAACCACCTTTTTTCTTTAAGAACCTGTGGTAGCTTATCAACTGTCATGTACCATGTCGAACTTGATTGCAAATCACCAATATTTTTGTACTCTTTAAGCACGTTTACGAAGTTAGATACAGTAACAGAAAAATTAATCAGGCTGGTTGAATCATGAGGTTTCACTTGATTAGCTTTTCGTAGGCTCTTGAGCTGCGCATGTATAATTACACGCGGTCTTACAAATTTTCTTTCTAAAATGTTCCAGGCAGCACTATAAAACTGTCCAGAATAGCCCATTCCCGAGATTGCAGATTTTGCTTTGCATGTTAGCAGAGTCTTAAAATGGCTCATTTTTTCTGAGTCGGGAATCGTACGTTTATCTACTGTTGCTATGAACATGCTAGACCATTCAGGCCACTCCAGCGGGTTTCTGTCAAAATTGTTCAACCTCAATTCTGGTAAACTACTGCTTGAATGTCCAGTGTTGTAGTGCCTTCCAGCTATCGGCGATATATCCCGCCCTTCAACACTTACTGAGCGTTCGCGAGAGTTTGGGTACCATGGGTAATGCCTCTGCTTATTCCGTTCAGGGCTGACGTCAAAGCGAGCTCTTGGTCGAATTGGCGTTCGCGTGTCGTTCATCGAGTTCGCCCACTCCGAGACATCTCTCCCTTTTGGGGTCCAATTGAAAGGTGACTTGTCACGCGCCTGAGTTGATTGAGAACGGAAGTCATCTTTCTCCAATGCTGTTTTTGGCAATTGGCGCTCTAGGTCTCGATCTTTTTCCCGAAGCTGATGTTGCATCTCTAGTTCTTTCATTTGCATTTCTAGATCCAACCTATTTCGATCAAACTGTGTTCGTTCGATTTGCAACTTTGCTTCAAATTCATTTTCAAATTCCTTCATTCGTTCTTCAACCCGACGTTTCACTGAAGATGCTTCCGAAGCGTTTTCTGTATCCTGGTTGATTGTCCGTGTAACCGTATTCGTCGTTGCATTGCTTGTGTTACCATGGTTTTGGTTAAACTCTGGAATTCCAACGTTTTGTTCTAACTGATGCACATTATTCGCAGGCGGTTGCTCTTTATTGGCATGAAGAGTTGACTGGCTTTGCTGGCTTGACATGTTTTTCTCTCCGTGGATATACGGTAACCACTCTGCGTTCAAATATTGAAAGTATTTTTTTGTCTCAATTTTGCGTTTTAAAGAAATATCTGGGTCTCGGAGTGTCTCAGCTTTCTTATTCACGAGTTTCTGAATGCTGTCGTCCAATTGCAGTATCTGCTGATAAGGAGTCTTGAGCTTGCTTGGTCGATCTCGATTCTCAATGAGCTCAAAACCTTCTTCCTGTTTCTCAATCCAGTTGTTTCGCAAGTTGTTGATCTGTCGATCCAAAACGCTTTGACTCTGTGACGGAGTCACTTCCTGTGTACTTTGGGACTGCAGCTTGAATCTCTACAGCTCCTTTGTTTGTTTGCTTTAATTAAGTTTTGCTTTTCAACGTTCCTATTTGCTTTGCCTAATTGGCTTTGCGTTGTTGAATTGCTCGTTGGGTTTTGTTCTCGTTCGTCGATGACTTCGTTTGACTGTGGGTTTGGACAGCAGTTTATTCCACTGTCCGGGTGGGCGGACCAAATGTAACGACTGCTCTCCTTGTGTTTCACAAAGAAAGTTTTACACCGCCCATTGCGTTCTGAGTGGTTGCAAAATCTGTCCGGATACTTCGTCTATGCAGTTCGCTTTTGTAACTGTATATCCGCTCTGCTGTACTTACCGTTGCATTAACTATTCTGTTCGTAATTTTTGGCTAATCTTAGTTTTTTTAGTTATCAATTTGAACTGGATTGCTACAGATCACACAATACGGGATCTCTTTATGTATACCAGTTCAATCCGATAGAAAAAACAAATTGAAGACAAAGATATATGTCTTAGACCTGTTTGTGCAAAAATATTTAAATTTAAACTTAAGTTGGCTTTTGCTGTTTGTAATCACAAGTTGAGAATACCAGAAGTTGGGGTTGTAACAGTTGAATTTCAGCTCCAATAATTCGTTGATGCAAGACACAGTAACAGAATTTACTGCTCAAGAATAATATTTTGAATACAAGACACAGTAACAATTTACTGCTCAGGAATATTTCTAGTTCAAGACACAGTAACACGTTATTTACTGCTCAAGACAATTTGTTTTGCAATATTTTGCCGAGTTAAACTTTCAGCCGTTTTCTGCGGCTACTACGTTGAGTTCTGTGTGTTGCTTTTTGTTATTTCCCCCTTTTTCTCTTTTTTCTCACGTGACAAACTGTAACTAGAACTAGAACAATAACTATAACTATTAATTGACTAGGACAAAAGCAAGTGTTTTGTTTCTATTTTCTCGCCTACACAAGCTTAGCGAGCTCAGCTCCAACATTGTGAATAAAGTGAACCTCTAAAGAGCTAATTTAAAAAAAAAACGCATTCAAGCTGGCTGAAATCAAAATCAACATAAATTTATATCATCGCATCATAAACATACATAGAATCAAACTACAAGGCCACAGAAGCGAGAGAAATCGTTAGACGAGCGAGACGGGCTTGAGACGAGTGAGAGACGTGCTAGAGACGAGCGAGAGACGAGTGAGAGACAAACGAGAGATGGACGAGAGACGAACAAGACCAACAAGAGACGAGTGAGAGAGCAAGGAAAGGGGGGAGGTTGAGCACCAAAAATTTTTTAGGCTAAATTTGGTTCAATTGGAGCAACAAATTGACCCGATGAATATATTTCATTTTTGAAACCCTCTGCTTCCTTTATCTTCAAGGAATAGCACTGCACAGGATGTAATTTGTTTTCTCGTTCTGGTGAACGCACAAAAGACTAGACAGGAACGCACTATGGTCTGGACATGAACGCAGCAAAACTTTGGATTTGGAACGCACGAATTCGATTTTGAGTGCACGATGGTCTGGACAAGAACGCACGAAAATCTGGACATATACGCTTTTGGTCTGGGATGGTCTGGACATATTAGACTTCGAACGCACGAAGAACACACTAAAAGTTTTGAACGCACGATGGTCTGGACATAGGCACATTCAGTCCAGGATGGTCTGAACATAGGCACTTGCCGTCTGGGACTGTCTTGACAAATCCGGCTTCCGTCTGGCACATCGACCTGGGTAATGAATATGGAGACCAGAAAATAAATGAAAATTGTGAAAATTAGAACTGTAAATTGTAATCTATCTCATATATGATTGGCGGTGGCCAGAAAACATTTGATTACAGCTCTGTTAGCAATGCTTTGTGAGATAGGACCATGACTCATGAGCCATGAAACCTGATGAAATCTTTCACACCAAGGATATTGCCACGACCGAACACGCTACACAGCTTAACATTTCTGAGCGCTGTAAGTCAACTGGCCGATTCAATTATAAAACATTTGTCTACAATCAGATGTTCAAGTGTTTGCCCAAAACCATGGCAACTCTCCATTTGAAATTATTCACATTTTGTTCAAAAAAAACCTTAAATCAACATGCAAAAGTCTCGGAACAACGAGTCAAATGTTAACAGTGGTGTAATCAATACTCTTATTATTGCTCCAAACATGTGAACGAAAATAAAACTTTCATCCCATTGCAATAATAATAGTACATCCTTATAATTTGAGAGATATTTTTTTCTGCCTTTTATACCTTTTTATTTGTATTCTATGAACCAGTAATGAGATAGGAAGCACGATCTAAAAATTTTGGTTTTAGTGGCGTATGCCCACAGTTTTTATTTTTTGTTTATATCGAAAGAATATGGTTAAATTGATTCGGACATATTCCAGTCACAGCCGCAAGTTGGAGCACTGAAAAGTTTTTATGACAGGTTTCTATGGAAAATTTTTTGGCTTCGTGATCTGAGTCATTAAAAAGGCGCCGTTCAACCTCTGGATTTTTCTGAAAAATTGTTTTGGATAACTCAAAATGGTGTTCATGTTGAAGGTCAGACAAACGAACAAAAAAGTTTGAATGTGTTTACTTATTCGCGTTTTTATCAAGTAAAGGATACTGCTGGTGGCCCGTTGATTGAACAACAACAGGTGGTAATAAATTATTTTCTGCATCGGTCATCACGAAAGGTAAAAGAAGTGCGCACTTTTGACAGGCTAACACCACAGCCTTGCTAAAAATTCTTTTCTATCAATCTTGTTTTCTGCAACGAATGTCTTTATTGGATATTCTTATTGATTTGGTACTGCTTTTTATGCAATTGCAGGATATTTTCCGTTTGTGCCTCCCCAGTATGTTATGAGCCCCCATTTACAGAGCACGTGCCATTACATAGTAAATTACTATGTAAAAATATTGCACGTGCGTCTGGGCACCCACTAATGCTTTATAACAGCTGGCATGATATAGTATCTGTTGTGCCAGAGAGAGTTCAAGGTCACTATATAAGGTTTGAGAACACAAGGTTTATTAAAAAATGTGCTCAAATGGTTGATTCCACCACAAAATTACCACTCAGAGATTCGGATATCCATTTGTCCCGCTAAGAAAATTTAAGTTTTTTCTATTTGTTGAAAAACAATTCAATTAGATAAAAGTGTCACCTTCTTAATATTCTTATGCTTTTCTCGTACATTTTTTTTTCAAATTATAAATTGCTTGGATTTTTTTTACTTGTTGCAGATTTACAAAGCGTTGAATCTATTGATAATTGCCCCACTTCTCCCGTGTCGATTTTTTACCCTTAAAAAGATGTAAGATTAGGGAGGTAATTGCGGGAATTCTTACCAAATTGCCCTCAAAATCATACATCCTTTTGAGGGGTAATGGGGTATTTTTTAAGGGGGGGGTGGTAAAGTTGTACCATAAAAAGGGGTATATTTGGTTGTAAAATCATGCAAGAGTAGGGGGTTAATTGGGGGTACCACCCTTGGAAGCCCTAATATTACATTATTTTAGCCCCCTTACTCGAAGACTGACAGTCTTGAACCCGCAAACTCTGTAAACTCAGCCTGTTCTCCTTAGCCTCCAAACCATCATTCTTTGCCCGATTCTTGACGGTTCATCTCTATGAATCTACTCCCCATTACCCCAATTACACCCCTTTTCTTACATTGTTTTACGCCATAAAATTACCCCCCCCCCCCAATCTTACATTTTTTGGGAGGTAGTTTTGCTAAAATCTAAAAATTTCCCCATAAATACCAATAACTCTTAAATGAGTTTGGAGGGTAATCATAGGGGGAAAATTTTGACACGGGCTCCTGTCTTTGATATTCTTTTTGACCCAGACCTGAAATCCGGCACCTCTTTGTCAGTAATTTGCATAAATGACTAATGGTTAAAATCTCAAAAGACAAAAAGGTTTACTCGGTGCTGGGAACTAAACTTTGGGATCTTAACGTATAAACGGCAGAGGATATTTGCTCATCCACAATATTTGATCAAATGACAGTCATATTATGCACAAATTGCGATGCAAAATCAGGAAATTTTATGTTTTAGCGTTAAATGATCAGCGATCCAGCTCAGTTGCTGCTATGTGGAGCAATCAAGAGGAGAAGTGACTCGCCGTTTGGATCCCCACCACGCAACGCTCCTCTTCGAATCAATGACCTCGCTTTTTTTCGAGCAGTTCTAAATACCGCTCTCATTGTTGTCCACTTTTACTGCAATATTTGAGGTAATGTCATGACAACTGTTAGAGTCAATTGATCTTGTTTCAATTCCCGTGGACAATATAACAGACAGCGGAGCTTTAGGAGAGCCAAGTCACCTGTTGGAATGCTTGCGCGCTAATCATGGGCGAGAAATCATGAAGGCACGATTGAAAAATACTCTCAGAAAGTTCACAATTTCGTGTTCAATGAACAACTTGAAGACTCTTGCTCGGAAAACTGTTTGCTATCCATCGGAAATTTAGCCTTGAGAAAGGCAACCGAAGCGTCAAATAATCATGATGGCCGGTATGCTGAGGTTATCAAAAAACTCTGATTAGAAATCTGTATAGTGTTTCATCACGTTTTAGTGCAGCAGTCAAAAATATAAAAAGTGTACACTCCAACATTCTCCACCAATCACTGATTGAGAGAAGACTCCAATCTCTTTTAAATAATACAAGCACACTGAACACAAGTCAGTCTAATAGATAGTTGCACAATATGTATACCATTGACTCTGGTGGGTGCTGCATATTCTTATCACCGTTATAATTAACGTCTATCTTTTTTACAAGCTCTCGAAGAGAACTAGGTACGTCTAATATTAATAAAAAAATAAGTTGCCCTGAATCTGTACGCCATAAGGCTGTAAAACGAGCCCAACTATGGTCTGCCTTAATTGTTGTGATCAGTGAGTTAAAAAAATCTAAAAATAAATAGAACTTACCCAAAACACCTCTTACTTCTTACAGATAATTTTAAAATTTGTACCCCTGCTTAACATTTATATAATCAGATTCAGTCACAGTGGACACAAATTTAAAATCACTGTTCACAATTTTGACCAAATGCAATTCATCAGTTCCACAATGAAATCTCTAAATGAACTTCAACCACGGAGAAGCACTATCCTCATCAGACACTTCATGTGATGCTAAAGAAATACTCATTTTACATCAAGAAGCGAGAAAAGAACGCTTACTAGAGGATTTGAAACCATTTGAAATAGTACAAATCTGCAACCCAGCATAACGCACTCTACTAACAAACACAACTTTACTGGTTAAAGCTCACTTCTTTAAAGATGAAAAACAAATATATTAGTCGATAGAATAAAACACCTCTCAAATCCATGGAACAGCATTTCTTTCGTATCCCAGAAAAATTTTGGACAAAAACCAACAAAAAGAATAAGCATATTTTTTTAACGATTCGACAAATTTATTACTAACGACAGAATTTTCTGTCCACTATCAAATAAAGATTTTGAATTTTTCAGAGAATCCGCAGTCAAAAGTATACAGCTCAGGGAAATGGAAAATTAAAAAAAAACATCATTTTGATTCCCTGAGCAATTAAACTCGGCGGTCAATACAGATACTGGACACAGATACGCGCTGAAAACGTACTCCGAGTAACAAGACTGGAAATAGAAGAATGTAATCACTTCGTAAAAATATTTCTAAGTACAGTCATAGAAACTGAGTGATCGGAACCTGATACACAAGAAGAGCCTTTACTTCTCATATCGTTTCAACGCCATTTTTGGTGGTATCAGATAGTCCACTTTTTCATAGCCAAAAAGATAAAAGCAACCACAATTCCACAATTAATACGAAAGCTCCCGGAAGTTTAACAAAGTATATAAGAACCGCAGTGGTTTCTGAAAAATTATGTCTGCGAAGCAAAAGTAATATCAGAATTTACGAACTTATGCAAAAAATTGCGAATTCAAAAACTTTAAATTATAGCGAAAGATAACAAATTAACCGTTTACAGTAGACATTGCTACAGGACTAAACAATTCTTTAAAAGTAGCACCAACATATCCACAAGATCCAAACCTGATTGATGATTCATAAGCAATGAATACAAATTTAAACGATTCAACAACAACAGATTTTAACTCATCTCAAAAAATGGAACAATGATCTCACCACGCATCATAAACACACTGTCATTTGTTGATTCACCGAATAGGAATTTAAAGCACCTGAAACCATTCACCTCAACAGAACTGTCACAATGTTCAAACGAGGAAAAAACACTACATTACCGATATTACCAAAAGTTAATACACCACTGCCAAAAGTACAGAGACAAAACTTGTTGCATTTTAAAACTGGACCGAAATTACTTACTTGTTCAAATCAACCCTTTCAAGAAACACAAAATTATCAACAGAATATCCAGATGACAGCGCAACGATTAGTATATCTATCTCGACAGTTAAAAACACAAAGTAATCAGGCAGTTAATAATGCTCCAATGCCATCTTTTTTGCAAGCCAATTCAACCCCAACAACTTTTCCTGCAGTGAGGAGAAACTCACAGATGATGTACCCACATTTAAGAGGCTCAGCTCCTATGCAACAATTGCTAAGACCATTTGACGGCGCAGACCAGACATATACCACAGAAGACTTTTCAAAGATTATCACCGCATAATTGGCCACAACTCTATTGTTCACGAGGCATGGATCCTCAAAAGGACAGCTATGATACTAGCAACGATAATTGGCCATGCACAATAATGATATTCACGCCTAGTACTAGAAAGTTAAAGGAACCAGAAAGCTTTTGTCGGGAATTCCAAAAGACGTTTGACAACCAACAATTCTTAGTTTTATCAGCATCTTGAAGCGTTCTGAGTCGATTTGAACTGCATTATTTGATAAATGAAAAACCCTGTATCTAGTAATTGAAAAAATCAAAGCACAAGTTTTTTTTTTAAAAAATTTATCTGTGCACCATTGACTCTGGTGCTGTATATCCTTAGTACCATTATAATTGAAGCTTATTTCTAATGTCTTGCAGAATCGTTTATTCAGAGAGTAATATGTAAGTCTACTTGGCGCTCAAGAAAACCCCTAACTCTATGCACCTTAAGGCTGTAAAAGGAGCCCAACTAGGGTCTGCCTTATTAGTATGTGAAAGGCATGCAACGTGAAATGGGTTCCTTTCGCTCCAAAGGTAGGAGTAACACCCCTGCCCCAAATGTCCCGAGGGATTATGTTTTGGTAATCTACAATGCTAAAGCTCCTTTCTCGATAGTAAGTTGTTTACAGCAGTGAGTTTCCACTGGTAAATGTTTATATAAGCAGCTGTGTCTTAAGAATTTTTTCCATTTTTTTTTTGTTCTGCAGCCCTTGTAATTTTAAAAGCAGCTTTATTGACAGTGTCTGACGCTAGGTAAAGCATGAATAAATTCTGAAAACTTCCAGAGATCAACAAACTTCTTTTAAAAATGAAACTGAAAATGAAAATTGAGTCTTCAAAATTTAAAAACTCTTTCCCTCTTTCTTGTTCAACACCTGAAGTTTATCAATAACCGTAAACCAAAGTCGTAAGCATTAAGTTATCAATTTTACTTTTTAGAACTACTCAGCAGTTGAACCCCGCATTTGATGGTCTTCCGAGCGTATTTTGCCCGGGATGACCACCATAAAAGAACATGTTGCCTTACTAACCAAGAACATTAACGTTTTCCTTATGCTTTTCATGGACCATATATGGTTCGTTCTATGGTAAGGTACCATATATGGTACTTTTTAAGGTACGTAAGTTTGGTCAACCCTGGTGGGCTGTTACACGAGTATGGAATGAAACGCCACATGTTAAATCATAATGGCTTTGGCTTATATCTTCTTGATTTAAAATTTCAGGTGGGTTTCTTGTTGGGCGAAAAAAGATGTTTAAATTGAAAGCAAAGCCGCTTCTGTGAGCATGCGGTCATTGCTTGCCACGTGTCGCCATACGGTGAATCTGTTCATCAAAATCTCGTTAAAGAAACCCTTTTGACCCCTTTTTTTGCCTTCTTAGATGCCTTCTAAATATAAATTGTCTGCAGAACATTGCAAAATAATTGGCAAATTTTGATTTAACTAATAACCCTTAGCCTTCAGTTTTAACATTTAAATTTCTACCTCCAATAGGTTTATATTTTTTCAGCAACAATCGAAAGGTCATTTTTGCAAAAAAAAACCTTGCAAAAATTAAATTTTGAATACTTTTTTGAACTCTAGTAGTGGGGTTCACATTTAGCCCGATCTAATCAGTTCACGTTTTTGTTATTTTTCCGATAGGACGCTTCCTTCTTGTGCTTCTCTTTCTTTCCTTAGTGGATATAAGAGCAAATAAGGAAAGCAGTGCATGTCATGAGGTTGTTAGTAATCAATTTGTGTCAAAATTTTGTAAGATTTGTAGGTAACCTCCCCTCTTATTTCCGTTTCAATTCCCCGCAGGCTATTTCACATTTCCCATTCACAAAAACACACCCGGTAAAGGTCACATAGCCGAACATGGTAACTAAGCATACACAAAACTTTTTCCTTTAAACCGTCATATCTTAATAAATTCACTTTCAAAGTGAAAAGATAAAAAACTGATCGTTCGTAAAAGTATTTTTAGTTTCATTCCATACTCTATGCAGTTGTTGGCTACGAAGAAGTGTGAATCAAGTTTTGAATCGGCTGTTTGAAATGTCGGATTCGTGAACCGTTTCTGTTAAATCACAGCAAAATCCTGTCGTGCTTCTTCTGTAAATGTTTGCAACCTTTCGCATTAAGAACAAAGCCTCTTGAATACTACGTTTAAATACTCTCTCTACCATTCAATTAGACTACTTATCACGCACAACATGTGAACTTATTTATAATTGATTGTGTTAAATGATTGTTCGCTTATTTCTTCTTTCACAACAGTCTGCTTAGCGCCCGTTTGCATAAATATTGACATTTGGTCAATGAAGAGAATCGAGAAAAGCACAAGTGTATTCCAATTAGCCTAAAATCACTTTAAAATAAACTGTAAATTAATAAATAAAAGGGGGCAAAATTTGAGTTCTGATCTTTTCAAGCGCATCAATTACGCTATTTATTTTCATACAATATTTTCACTAAAATACATAGAAAAGAGGAAAAATTGTTGACTGGAGGTTGAAAGTAGAATTCGGTTAAATGGTAAATAGATTAAGTGGGTGGGTAGGCAGGCTACAAATCATTTTGAAAGGCCCGTGGAAGGCAAGAAGAAATCAAGCGAGCAAGGTTGCGGTCCGTTGAAAGATTAAAGGTAATACACGTGAGCCGTTTTCCTAGTGGTACCTTTATTCAAAATTAGTCCCTTCCCTCATTTCTTCACGGCCACAATTGATACACTCTGTGACTATATTATATGCAAAAAGTGACTCCCATTGCGCGTATTACACACATACTGGGCTATAGTTCGTATCTTTTACTAGTTTTACAATACACCTCGCTCTCTTAATATCTATCTATCTTTTTATATGGTACCACGCAGTTATAAATTGTTCCTCCACTATTACACCAAAAGTGAAATCTTCCCATAAATGCGCCAGTGGAACATACAAGAGCTAGGCACTATGGCTTTAGAACGAGTCATGCCGGCAGAACAAGTCTGGCTTTGGTCTTGACGATTGCTTGCGGTCATAACAAAAGAGCTGCTTGATTGTTCTGGTTATCAAATAGTTATGTTTAGTTATGATTAAGCAAGGTGTTCTTGTGTTTGTTCGATATTTTGAACCCAAACTTTAGGTCTTAAGACGATTTAGAACCCGTATTTCAATTGCTCTGTTTACATTTAGATTTACGCGAAAGCTTCAAGTTCGTTTGCTCAAATTATGTTCAAATTTTATGGTACGTTATTATGTAGTAACCTTTAAACGTTACCCAAATATTAGATCGAAATTCGGCTGAAAGTTGTAAAAGTACACCATTGCGCGATTTAGGTGTGAAGCAATTAGAAAACGGTCCATGAAAATTAACTCTTTAACTAACTTTGCTTCTGAAAAATTATGCTCTATTAAACATCAAACATTTTTTGTCTAAGTTATTTTCCCGCAATCGCGACATTTAGTTTTACCAATTTAGTGGGGTTTTAAATAATTGTGATTCATCTTGTAGTATAATAGAATTTGAACAATTGTTTTAACAGATTAATACGTTGAACTGGTGAATTGTACAAATTATTTGTTTTTTCGAACTTTCTTTCTATTTTATTTCTTTGTTGTAGATTTTCGTGTTGTAAAGTAAACGCGTAGTTAGTATTACTCACCTTTTTACCATCTTATTACTGAATAATTTATTCACTTCTAATCCACCAAGAACGTTTTGGTGGTTTTAGTTTTTTTTTAGTTTTTACACAGCGAGAAACGCGTTACGAAAATACAACGATAAATGTACCTCAACTAGCGTGGTATAGTAGTTTGTAAAGTTATTATTTTTTAATTTTTACGTTTTTAAAGGGCGTCCCCGATTTTCGAGTTATACTTGTGCACGAAAACAATGAGTGGATTATTGTCTTAGTAATTTTTACAAAATTTTTGTCTCCATAATTACAAATACAGGTCCTTGAGCTCGTTCTTGATTCAAATCAGAAACAGAATTAAAATTTGTTCTTTTCTATAAGGACACGCTCAAATTTGGGAAACTTTCAGGGATTACGTCAAGCAGTTCGGTTGAACAATTTTAGTCATTTGAGATTATTTACAATGTGGTTTACTAAATTTGGAATCGTTTGTATAGATTAGTCATTATAGTTTGAACTGTTTTAGAAATAGTCAATCGTTTTGACTAGACGAATGAGCGAACGAGTAAACAAACAACCCAATGGAAACTTCTCTCAAACTGTCAAATATTTCGTTTACCTCCAACGCTTTTCGTCGATTAGTCAAATTGCATATCATTAGATAGAAGTTAAATTAGCCGACATTATTTCCTTTCTAGCGGACTTTTTACGTGTTGGCACAAATATTCGTTACCTTTTCGGCTAATATGGAAAAGGAGGAGCTTTCGTCTAATAGCAACCACACGAGGACACCCGTGTCTTCAACAGTAACTGCTGATGGTCTGCAAGACTGGATGAAGAATTTGCCACAGCAGGTAAAGTTTAGATTTCTTGGAGGGGGGGGGGGGGGGGGGGGGGGGGAGGAGGTTTGGTAAATGCAATAGAATTTAACCTTTTTTTAAAATTTGTTCTCTCTAACGTTAACGGACCTGAAACAAATATGATCCAGCATTTGAGACGCGAATGGTTTTTTGTATTGAATGGTTTTTGATTGAATTTTTTGTTTGGTCTTGCTCTTTGTAAACAAAAGACAGAGACAGAGTTGCAGAGAATGTTCCAACATACGATTCAAATTTGACAGAAGCTTCTCTTTGTCTTGAGGCGAAAAACTCATTTGACTATCGGTTTCCGACGTAGTGTTTAATGATTTCCTTACCAATCAGTGTTTGATAAATTCGAGGAGGTATGTTTAATAGTTAAACAAACATCAATTGAGAAGAACGGAACAGTTTTCGTTCACAAATTCTATTCACAAATACAAAAGATAAACATATAGAATAACAAGGCAGCTTTTTCTTAGGTTTATCAAAATCTTGAAGCTTTCTAAGCTGGTGTGAATTGCAATATTTGAAAATTGAAAAACCGTGTCTCTAGAAATTGAAAAAAAAAATCGGATCTTTTCTGCTAGCGCCCCCCCCCCCCGCGCTTCGTTAGGCACCCCCCATTTATAAATGTGTAAACATATTGTTAAAGCTAAGTAATCTTATACGTGAACATATATGAGCAATATGCATTTACTAAAAGCTAGCACAGCTATGGTTTGAAGGTATTACGTATTCAACCAAAATTTGTTGCATATAAAGTAAGCATCAATAAAAATGTCTGTATAATAATAATAATAATATTATTGAATTCAACCAAACATGGTTACAACCAGCTTGGTAGTCCCCAGATTAGGGGAGAAATCAGGTTTCAATAATTAAATTTTCTCGAAAACTTTCCATCCTGAAGGGTAACTTTTATATTTGAATCTTTTCAATGCCTCCCCTTCCAAAAAGTTCTTCACTTCTCTTCGAAACTGACGTGGATTTTTGTGTGGTGAATAGTTAGCAAAACTGTTAAGTTGAGACAAAGAATTATTGAATCGGGCTACTCTATTAAAGTAGTTTATCTTCAGAACGTTTCCGAAATGTTTTTCTCGCTTCAATAAAAAACTTTTCACTTGATCTGGTCTTTGGACAACCAAAACTATTGACCAGTGGTCTGACGCATTCATCGAAGTTAAGCCCATTAAAATCTTGTTAAGCAGAATTAGGTCGTTAAAAACTAGAAAATAACTGACTGGCAATAGGTGATTTCGAATTAGGCTCTCAACGTATTCTTTGTCACCCAGAACAGAACGGCAAGTTATCCATTTTAAACATGATCTCTGCAGTCTTTCCAAGCGTTGAAGATACTGTGGTCCTGGGTTCCAGACATTTGACGCATAAAAGACCGCAGAGAATATATATGTTTTCACCAACGTGCATTTGGCAGTTTCTTTTGTGGTGCGGGGTATAACTCTTCTTAAATGATTCAGTTTTCGAAAACCTTTCTTTACCGCCATTTCGAGGTGACAATTCCAAGTCATGCTGGCCGTAAAAATTAATCCGAGATCTTTAATTTGTTTTTCATTTTTGATGGCAATTCCTTTTGCAAATAACTCTGTAGACGAATTATATGTATTTTTGTATGAGAACTCGAGAATGCTGAATTTGTCAAAGATCATTAGATCATTTTTGGTGTTATCGGCTACAATTAGGGCTTGATTTTTCAAAACTTTTAGGAAACTATTCTAAAAGTGCCTTCAATCTAACTAAACACTCTTGTTTCAATGAAATGCAAGTATCGTTCTTACAATTCACGAAAACTAGGTTTTTGGGGGGTGCAAATTTATCGGCTATATAAGGCTGGGGGGGCGCTAGCAAAAAAGATCCAAAAAATCAAATCCCGAGTTTTTTTAAAATTTACAAAATTTTACGTGACACTTTTCAGAAAACAGAGACATGACTCAAAAAATTTTACATAAGTTAATTTTCAGGTTCTACATCAGTACAACGATAGAAGCTTTTCAAAAACAAATTTAACTAAAAAAGTCAGAGAAAAAATGAAAATCAGTCACCCGAAAGTAGAGGATATGATTTTTTTTGAGGATGAAGAAATAGGCCAATTGCGTAACAAATGCTTTTTCAGTTCTAGACTGTATGGAGTCGAAGTTGTTTTTTGTTCCGGAAAAGCGTTTGGTTCATATCAGTCATGCAAACTCTATCAAAAATGTTCATTTTAGTTATGAACTGATGACTCAGATTATAATAGCGTCATCAGCAAAAAAAACTCAGTCATTTCCAAAATTCAAAACTATCATTTTGTGTTGAAAAAATCATGGTTTTGACAAAAATGAAATAATGTGGACGTTTTCATTAAACCTACTAAACGCTTTAAACTCATTTTCGTTTGAAATTTTTATGAACTTGTTTATGAAATTTTAGTTTTTGGGAAAATATATTTATATTGAAACTGGTGACAGAAAACAATGTGTTGAAAGTGGGGTTAAAAAGTCCGATGAGGTTTTACTAGATCACGGTGTTCCTTAAAAAACAATTTTAGAGCCATTTTATTGTATTCTTTATTTAATCAATATCGGTGAAACTATACAGAAAAATTATTTTAATTTCAGTTTGCAGAATCTATGGTAATTGTATGGAACTCCAAAAAACAAAAATTGGTTGAAATATTTGCTTGACAGGTTGGTGAGCAAAATGGATGTGTACACGTAAGAAAACATATCGACTTGAAAAGAGGAAAACATCGAGTTATTAGTTTTGCACAAATGAGAAGTTATCAATTTGCTCGTGTGTCCTTTCCAAAAAATACTGCATGAAGACAGTCGACAAACTTGAGACACCAAAGCCAGTTGAATAGAATTATCAGTAAAATTGAATCGAGGTTTTTGATTTTCTGCAGTTCAAAGTTTTTCTGCAATATTATTATATGTTTATTAACCACCGTCAACCCCTCGAAATCTAATATTTAGCCACTCTTCTTCGTAAAATTCAGAAGAATTAGGATTGTTTTGGTGCTCTGTATTTTTTAAATAAGATCTGATAACACATTTTTATGGCTTTTTTCCAAAACGGGATAAACACTGGGCTTTAAGTTTCACTTGAGTCGCTCTGTTAGTTTTAGTAGTTCTTCAAATGGTTACTGTCGTGAAATTGCTCGGAGGGTTTACAATTAACGTTGGTCATACAGTCAGTCCATAGAAGTCTTCTGCAAGTTAGATTTTCCTTTCATGTCGGCTTTTTGTGTGAGGTGTTGGTATTTATCACTTAAACACAAAAAAAACAGTAGTAAATTTTACAATTTTATTTCAAGTTTTTGAATTGTTTTGCCGTTTTTCTACTATTGCGGGCAATTGAGTTTTTTTATGCCCTGCACTTGAACTACTGGGTAGATTTTGAGTGCACAAAGTTGATTTTGAAGATATTTGCGCAAAGAACATTTTTTATTAATATTTTTTGCCTTTTCAATTTTTCAAATTTATTGTGTTTTTTGCCTTATATTTGCAATCAGCTTTCAGCTAACCGGAAATTCATTTTTTGGGCTGTTCGCATTAAATGAATTTTTTAATTTTGCATTTTTTGAGTTCAATTGTTCGGGTAAATTCCTTTTAAGCTTGAATCTGAGATTTTGCGTCGGTGGTTTTAACTGTACATTGTTTGTTCTGAAGATTTGAACTTCAAGATTGCTCAGCAATTTGTTGGTGTTTTCTGACATTTATTTTAATGCTTCAAGGTGACAAGTTTTCTATTCTCGCGTCTTTGTACTTTGGTTCAACTGGAAGTATTGGTAATCACCGTGTTGACATCAAAAAAAAATTTTCATTCTCACTAAATTATTGATAAATTTTCATCTGTTTCGCTCGTAATGTTCAATTGGTTCGCTTGTCAGGGAAAGGATTTAATTTTTCATCCAAATCTTTGGATGCTGTATCAGGACTTGTCCTCCTATGTTTTTTTACAAATCAAAGAATTTGAATTGTATTGGGGGCGCTGTCTTTTTTAAGATCTGTTCACAGATTTTCATGATTTTTGAAGTCAAATTGGAGTATTTTTGGTCAAGCCGAAACAGGAAATGGAGCGAAAAAGCGAGTGGTTTTGCGGTGTGAAATTTTTTTGCTCTAAATTTAATGTAGAGTGAGAAAAATGTGTTTGAACAAAAATTCGGTGTCTCGCTAGTGATTTTTCGTTCACATGCGGCAATTTCACTTTAAATTTTACTGTTTTTTTTTAATTTTTTGGATCGGTTTTTTTTCTTATTAGTTTTTCCAATCCATTCTTAGTTCATTGTAAATCTGGTTTTTTGTTTGAACCAAGTTTTCTTTTCTCGCTAGTGGTTTTTTTGTTCACATGCGGCATTTTGACATTTACTTTCTGTTTTTTTTTTTATTTTTTGATCTGATTTTGGAAATCTTTTATCTGATTTTGGATCTTGATTTATTTTTTTTTGAAAATGGTTTTACCAATTCACTCAAAGTGCGCTCTAGGTCTAGTTTTTCTTTATTCAATGAAAATTCTTTGAATTGTACTTCAGGACTTGTCCTGCTATGTTTTAAAATTTGTTTTTAAACTTTTTTTGTTTTACTTAAGTCACTCTTTTCACAATTGACTTTTGACTTTTCGCTCTTTTTTTCAAGTAAGTGGAGTTTAAAATCCAGGTCATGGTCAAAACGCAAAATCAAATGAAATGGGATAATCAATATAGCCTGGTCACTATGTCTTAATGTTAGAAGACTTGGTGCATTAAATTATCAAAACTGCATAGGGTAAACTGCCAATTGGTATTAGTATTAAGTTCACTTTCCTAATGTTTAGTGGCTGAATTCATATTGAATCTAATGAATCTGCAGGTTAATTTAGAAGACTTTTTTGACACTTTGAAAAAAGTTAGGCTGCTTTCTTTTTCCTTTTTGTTTTCATTTTTGTTTTATATCTAACTGTTTCAATCGCAACATCGCTGTGAGGTCAACAGTGACTATTTTTCGGCAATCTGTCGGCTACGTTTTGAACTCCCGTTTTGGCCAGTGTGTTTGGTAGAGCCCAATATGCGCTTTTTATTTTTGCAATATCACTTGTATTCTTCTGTTTGATATTGTATGTTTGTAAGACTGTTGTTCGTTTGAAGATTTTTGGTCTGATTTCATTTTTATCCAGATGAATTGGATAAACTTTTAAGACCCCAGGGCATTAAGCCGCTGTGTTGCTCTAAAGGGCGCTACTAGTCTTTAAAATTCTGAGGAGGCCTACTTCATAGTTTGTTGTGCAATTTTAGGATGGTAGGACTTCGTCACCCCATATTCTTATCCCTTGTCCCGCAAATTTTTCCATATACGTTCTCACCTATTGAGGCTAGACATCTCAAGTGTCAGCTAGCTACTTCTGGCGCCAACAACATCCTAGTCAGCTCAGAGCAATTCCGCTAATTTAGATGCTATTCGATTACGCATACAGATTCACTAAATCAATTTGGAATTCTTGCGCCAACAAGAAAATTTCTTAGATTTTTATTTGAATTTGACTTAGAAAGTTAGTCAGGAAATTTGCGATATCGACATTAATACTGACGCACGCATTGCCCTTATGGAAATTTCTTGTACCATTTGACTATAGTTTACTGACAATCCCGTTGGTTGCAGGCTTCTATTATCAGCAAGCAGTGAAATTTGTACCAATTTTCTTCTTCAGAAAAAAACCAAACGTCATTTCAAATATCAATGCAATATATTGAATTTCAGCCTCATTAAATTGTTTGGCTCATTGCTGGTGTTTTCTGTCTCCAACACTGTTCCAGATTTTTGGCACCGCATCTGAGATAGATTTTTCTGCAGCTGAGAACTGATCGTTGCGTCGAATGCTGCTAGCTTTTAGTGGTTTTTTAAATTGCTAATTCAAGTGAGTATTTCGTTCTGAAACCTTATTCTCTGAACTGCTCAAATTGTTTCATGATTTTGTTGTCGGGCTATTTTTGTGTTTATGCTGTGTTTTAAGTTCACTTTGTAATTTTTTCAGCTTTTTGTATGAATCAAAATTAATTGCATCTGTTCAACACCCCAAAATTACAGAAGGTCTGATATAACTATCTGTTCAGTTTTTATATTTTCGTTTTTCATTTGCATTGATTGATTTGAGTTTTTTGGACAGCATTTTATAGTGTTATTGAGAACACTCTTTTGTTGTAACCGATGGTGTTTTTTTACCATTTGTTTTTTTATTCAATGTAAAGTTTACGTGCGTTATCTGATATTGTTCAAGAATTATTTAAAATGAGGTGTTTTGTTAGTAAGTACTTTGGTTGGTGAACTGTATTGAATCGATTCATTTGTCTTTTTGTCATTTAAATTGTCCTAAACTTTTCTTGAATTTCGTTTTTCCAGAGCGATGTCGAGGTTTGAAGTTCTGTGATTACTAGACCGATTTCCATTGTTTCTGTTAACATTTTCCGTAACTTGAGCCTAAATTTTTGTTAATTTTGCTAATATTTGTAAAAATTCTCAATAGTGTTATTGGTTTTACCTCTAAGGATAGAGGAGGGCTGCTGATTGGTTTGATCCAAGTTTTTTGCTAAGTTTTCGCTAAACTTTTTGAATATTGGACTTTTTCGTCAAAAATGTTGCCAAATATTTTTTATAGTCCACTTTGTGTAAGGTTGCCAGATGTAGAGACCTGAAAACTGCTTTCACCATCTTTTCAACTTCAAAAGAGGGCTAATTGTGTTTTTGCTTCCTATAAGGGTCTTCTGGAGTTAAAATTGTGCTCGTTTTCGCTAATTTAACTCAATATGTACCCAACGAGAATCATTTTTTGATATATTGAAGCATTCCATTTGTGTAACTATTTGTTTTATAAATAATTGGAACAATTAGGTTTTTACTGGGACGCGCAGCTATTCTTTTAATTAAAAAATTGTTCCGATTGTTATGGAGCGCGATCCTTTTTTTTCGATTTTTTTTTTGCAATATTTGTATTTTATGTTAATTACCAAAAAGAATTCATACAAAGATTCAGTTGAAGTCCTTTTTGAGCTCCCATGAACATTAACACATTAGCTTTAAAGTATGATGTCGTGGGTATGAGCTCATTGCTTAGTCTCATTAATCAGAAGTCTATTTGACTTCTTTCGAACTATGCATTTTTTTATATCATAACATCGCTTAGTGTCAGAAAAGACAACTCAATATTTTTTCCATGTGAAATACAATTAACTTTCTATAATGGTTTTAATTTCAAATAATTTTGAATTTAAACGTTGCGGTTTTTGCATATTTACCCTTTTTGAGGTTCAATTTCGTTTTTTGTCAAATTGTACTATTAGAGGCAAACAAAATAATGTCTAACATATAAGCAATGCAACTTTTTCAATTTTCCTGTTGAATATCCTATGGTTTTGACAGCTGCGACACTTCTCTCGCAAAATATATTAACTTTTTTTTATTTTACCAGTGTTTTCTGTTGTTTTTATAGTCGTTCAAAAAATCTTAATCTGGAAAGATCTCATTGACTTCTTTTAGAGTTATAAATAAACCATTTAATATTTTCATATTTTAGCTAATGGTTTCATTGACTTTCTGACTAAACGTTTGATTTTTGAACATTTTTTTTGTTTCTTCATTCAACATGATCTAACTTAGTTTGCTCTTTGAATATTACCAACTTTTTGATGAAGCAACCATAGTTTTTTCGGTTTTATTTTTCATCTGATTTTTCTAGGGCTTAGAAAGTTTGTTCTAATAAGAATTTTTATGAGTTCTCTTTAATTGTCAATATTTCATGTTTTTGTTTTTTTTTCATGCAGACTCTATACAAAGCGGACCAATTGATGATCAAATCAGACCCAGATAGAAAGTTAAATTACCTTCATTGGATCATAGTTTCTAATTATTTTTAAGATCAGATAATTTTAATGGCTTCAATACGGTGGTTTCATGAAAGAAATAATTAAATTTTGAGCTGTGGTCGTATTCATTGTTTTTGGTAGTTTATGACTTGGATTCACTAAGAACAAGTCCAACTATAATCCACAGGTGTTGCAAATCAATCTGTTTTTGTTTTAGTCTAAAGCTTGGCTTTTAAAAAAAATTGTTTTAAAAAAATAAACTGAATTTTCAGCTTTGTCACTTTTTATCTTTTTTCTTTAAAAGGTAGCTTAGTCTCTGTAAAGAGAAGTGGTGCCCTCTTTCTACTAAGCCAGCGAGCAAAAGTCCATTTTTTAATAACTGTTTTGATGTCAACTAATGGTTTCTTGCTTTAATACTACGCATTTTCATTTGAAACTTGCGATTTTGGATCTCTGCGATATCTGAGTTTATGAGGTTGTTCCTTGTTTTCTTGCCACACTAGTAATTTATTGCAGAGGTCGTTTTGGCGTTGAAAGAGTGCATAATTGAGCTTATAATGTTCGCAGGGATCAGATTATTGTTTTATCGACTCCGATAACATTTTTAAAGAAATTTTGCCTTTTTTTGTTGTTCTTTTTGTAGTCGTATAAAATTATCTGGAAGATGACAGATCTGAATTGCTTACTTAAGCAGTATGAATTAACAGGTCTCAATTGCTTCCTTAATTATACATCAGGAAGTGTAATGAACCTATTTAATGTATTCTGGTTTTCAAAAATGTATTTTTTGTTGAATTTGCCCTTTCGGCAGTGATTTTTATAATTGTTTTGAAATCTCATCAGGGAGAGGGATGTGATATGCGGGGCTGTAAATTGAGAGAAGCTATATTGCGGTGCTTTTGATGTTTTTGTTTTGTCTGTCGCTCTTTTTTCGTTTTTCATTTGTTCACACAGCAAAGCTGAAAGAGTCAAATTTTCTGAATTACTTTTTCTGCTCACTAACGGTTTTTCGCGCGTAACGTCTTTTCTAATTCTCTCTAGTATAAACTTTTATGTCATTTGCGTGATTAGATTTTAATCATATGAGATCAAAATCTAATCACTCATCTCATTCAATAAAATGACTTTTACCCCTTTTAAACGTATGTTTAGTTTGAATTAAATTAGCCTCGAAGGAACTCATATGTTTAATAAAGGCCCCTAATGAAAAGTCTGCAGCTGAATGTTTTCTAACAAGTATTTTTAATTTAGTGGTGAGTGTTTTTACATAGCTTTTTACGCGG